>NW_019211456.1:20701060-20908380 GCF_002443255.2 Varroa destructor
ATATATATATTTACAGTTATACACAAGGTCCATAAAAATTATTAGCAGGTTCATTCCCTTCTGAATTCTTCTGTTAGCCCTAACCGCACGTATTTTACTTCGGAAAATAAACAAATGGTATCTTCCTCACAAGAGGTAAATGTGATTATAATAAAGCAAACAAACATTAATTTGTATATATATATAAACGTACATTGCTTTCGTGGTGACAAATTTTTTGCCCCAGTATAGCATGGTGATAGTCCAAAAGTTATCGATGACTATTAACGGTAATGCTTTTGAGCAAAAGGTCTGTCTATTCTCTGTCTATTCTTAATGTAAGTGATGCGCTATTTTTCTTCAATGTTGACATTAAATTTTTATGCAGTCCTATTCTTTTTTGCTACTCCCAAATACGCATCTTCCGCTAGATTACGCAAACCATGCTTTCAAGATTTGCCTATTGCATTTGAGGATATAATCATACTTTGCAGAAAACCCACTTGGTGCATATAGGATGCTCGCAATTATGCCAATTTCTAGCTTAAACTTCGAAACGAAAAGTTTTAGATCTTATCTAGTTAAGTTAGATGTTATCTGGAAGGATGCATTCGGAGCTAATATGAGATTAGTTCACCTCCAGGATGAACTTAATGATATTCTATATTTTCAAACTAGATTTAACACAATACTTACAAAATATATATTTTCTGAAACGTTTTCTTCAACTGTCACTATTTGCTCTTTATATCGTGTCACAATACTAATAAGGATTATTATTCGTCCTAAGCTTCGCGGAAGCAATTTCGGAGTTGAAGTTTACGATTGTGAAGGCAAAACGTAATTCAGTATCGACTTTTGTGAGGAAAGAAACAACAGAGTGATTGTGGCTAGAGAGTAGGAAGCTTGATTTGTCCAGCATGACCGGCACAGCTAAAATCTACATTTTTGGTCTAAACTGTTTTGATATAGTCGTCGGCAGTAATTTCGATGTGCATATCTGGTATAGCAGAATATAAAGTTATACGTATAAAATATATGCCTAGCTGTCGCTGTGGTGCATTTCTGTTATATTCTATCTGAAGCGAAAAATGCTGCAACTATTTGACACTAAGGGCAAGTCATTTATTTTGAAGGTCTCTCGTGCTTCGCATTTTACGTTTTTCCAACGGTATCTGTAATGTTCATATTACATTCTCAATAAGCAGAAGAATCAATGAGTGTCTCAATAAATTGAAACTTGGTTTTGTCTATGCTTAATTATTTTCAAGGTAAGGTCTTCATTCTTTATGCCTGGTTAACTTCCAACAAAATCACGAAAGCGTTTAATAATAAGCTATTAAATGCTCGCGTCACATTTCCAAATCTGTATTTATTACTCCGCATAGATATTGAGTATTGTGTAAAAGCGCTTTATATCATTTACTGACTATATACTACATGTTGCACATGATTTTTGCTATCGAAAAACTCGCTACCTCACACTAACAGTCCTGAAGTGAGTTACTATCATATGCATTGTACACAATTTGGAGACTTTGATTCAGACATTTATATAGCATTAAACATGTTGTTTTGACAAATGTAGCGTCCACATTCTCTCTTGGGCATGATATAGGTACGCTCGAAAAGCATTCGTTGTTAAATTTAAAGAGAAGATCTTTCAGCTCTGAAGTCTCTTTAAGGTGGATGTAAATGCTCAACCAATATGGCTTCGGTATAATCGACACGGTTTCACTTTCATGTATAACACACTTCGACACGCATCGCTTGAAACACTGATATCTGGTGCGATTCAGTTAAATATGCTAACTTCCTATAGAAGAAGACACTCAGTTCTCGACAAAAACGTTACCCTCGACACGGAGCTTTCCGGCTGAGCTTTAACTCTACCCTTAAACCTATATTGCTGTTCGGAACGTTAACGGCTGAATGCTTCTCAGCCCGAATTTGTGTCATATGCCAACAGGTTGTATTTTAAAATTGAACACGACAAATCGCAAGATACACATCGATTGTAAATGATGCATTACGATATGTAAAACTAGGAAGCCGATTCACCAGGAACCCTACTAGCTAAACAACAATAAATTCGTTCCCGTCACACACACGCAACTATATTGAGCATCCATATAATAACAATAATAGTAAGCATGTTAAATCCTATAGTAATAGTATCGTAGTGATTATAACATGCATTGTTAACTTATCTTTAAATATCTTTCTTACCCTCACGTCAGACATGGCTACAGCCGCTGCTTTAAAGTACCGCAGTAATGTATACGAGTATAGACCGGGTTTTCAACCGTAGGCAAAAATAACTTCAACCCACGTCAAAATAGCTCTCTCGTTCTGGTCACCGATAGACTGCACAAAACTAGAAAAGTAAAATAAAGCAGAGAAAGATGTCAAGGAGGACCAAGGTTGGGAAAGGTATCTTTTTTTTTTTTTTTTTTTTATCTCAATACAGCTTTGTTATAGAACGAGTCTGAAATTGCCTTTGACGATGAGCGAACAAAAATGTGTAGAGAACTTAGCTGAAAATAAATTGGCTATCCGCTGCACCAGCGCCCATTTTTTCAGGTACCGCACTGCCTCGACAGCTGAGAAAGGGTTGAAAGGGAAGAAGAAAGAACTACCCGGAGTGTATCCATGGAAAGAAGGGAAGATAGGCTCCTAAGGGGAGGAGGATAGCCGCTCTCGGCGCCGCTGCTGCTGTTCTGTTAGCAAAACGGATCTTGCAAACATGCTTAATACAAACGAAAAACACCATATAAATACATGTAAGCCCAGGGAAGTGTCGTATACATTCGCTGAATTTTATGTTGAGCTCGGTCGAATATGCATACGACCGGGTCAAGTGAACTGCCATCATTGTGACTAATACCTATTCGTAGCTATACAAGAAGATTTTTTTACTTATTTGATACATTTTTGAATCTATATACATGGCATACGATCTGGTTTAGACACGTAGTCCTAGCTTCATAGACAGATAGTCTCAAGTAAGCTGATTATTTAGCTATACAAGATATGCAAATTGAGCATAGACGAATTGGTAATTGGAAGCGTATGCAAGATTCGTCTGATATGCTATTATAAGGTTGTTGAGTTGTAAAGTTGAAAAAACCCATCGTTTGACTTACTTGAAATACACGACATCTAGCAATTAAGCGATTTTTTTCGCTCGATTTACACTTTAGTGAATGGTTTAATGAGATTCATAGCGAAGCTATGCAGGGGGAAATGGTTGTGTATGTGTTGTGTTTGGCAAAGGTTGCTTGCTGCCGATGTCATGGTGGGTTTATACAAATCACTTTCTCTGAATTTTCAAATGAGCTCCCACAAAAATATCAACAAGTTCAAGTTCCACTTGTGATTGATTTTGAAGTTGTAATTCAGCGACACTCTATTTTGTGTCAGTAATATTGTCCAAATGTAGCTTTAGCATTACACATAACCCAGGAACTCGGAAAAGAAAATAATTTCCTCACACAGATAATACAGATAGCATCTCTATTGACATAATTCACAGATTAACGGGTTGCGTTATTGTTTGCCGTTGATACAAACATAGGTTTGTCGGTACATTACAGGGGTCACCGTTGGATCCTTTCAATATCATTTTGAAACGCGAATATTTTTCAGTGAGATTCAGTTATCAGACGACATTCATTGTTCATTTAGGAGCTTTTACATAGCCGCCTTCCAATGGCACTCATGATCACAATTCTCGGACACAAATTTTGAGTTAAAGTAAAATCCCATTAGTCGTTGTTGAGTGTTTTTGAGCCTTTACAGTAACTCTGTTTCGTAGTAAAAAGTATTCTCAGCTCCTTGAAAGTTGTAATTGCGTTTATAATTAGTCCTCCACTTGGTATAGGTTGAGCTCTTTACTCGCTAAAGTATAAAAGGTATAATATGGTAGTAGCATTAAAAGTTGAGAAAACGATCACTCCGATGACAATGAATATAGAAGTTAAATTTTTTGAGATTTAGACGATGGAAAATTGATATTCACTCCCGTTTATCATTGCTTTTCTTTATATACCGACCTATTAATGGTGCAGAAGTTCAGTTACGATTTTTTCCGCTATCAGCCTATTCCCCGTACCTACTGTAAACCCTTCTACATTTGTTCCGATCAATGCAACACACCACACGTGAAACTTTTCTCTCAAATATTGAAAAGGTCAAAAAATGGGCAGCTCAACTAATTGGCATAAGACACAATATTGTTCTTCTGTCGAGAAATCCAATATCTAATTTAAAGTGTAGACAAAACCTGTAGCGTGTAACGGCACTTAGTAACCCCTAATAGGTATTTGTATTAGAGAGCTGGCTCCTGCCAGCACGAAACGAAGTGTGACTACATCAGGACTGGAATATGGACTACCACGTATGGTTCAACCGGCATACCCTTTGTCCATTACGGGGACGCTAGATGGTGTTACCGGGCGTAAAACTTAAACCAGTTAGAAAAATATTTAGAAACAAGTACTCACACAATTGTCGCTCTCAACGTACATCATTAAAACACAGCTAAAATGAACATAACCATATAATGCCTTTTCCATAACATCCACAAAATGTAAAGTTTTACCCGTTACTAAAAACATAAAAATTCCAAAATTCTAGTTCAAACATTCATGTTTTCGCTGATTGTGTATGTATGGTGAGCTCAAACTAACTAGTTCACAAGTTTGCCATAATGTAGCCCTTATAACACGATTTCATCATTGACTTCAAATTCGAGCCAGTAACCAATGAAATTTACCCTCATCATTTTCTGTCGGATGTGGATTTCGTGTCCAGCGATGAGGCTTTAAATTACAAGATGTGTCACTACACGAAAATACGTTTAAACGACGTAGAACAAAAAAACAGAGAATCCTTTCCTGCCTTCTAAGTGAGTTGTAGTAATTATGTTACTCGATTATTAATTTCAGGTCATCTAGAACAGTAGCAAACAACAAACGTTCATGGTACTGTCTAGAGTGATCAATCGGGAAACGCCGACTTTCTACGACGTTCGTAAGAGTACTCAAATCCACAGATTTCAATGCCTATCAATGCCAGTGACCCACTCCATAAAGATAGTATTTATCGTGAAAACAAAGAGTTCAATTCTTTCACGTTTGTTGTTGCCATATTGATTTCCCTCTGCAGTCCGTTCATGTTTGCCAATACTGATTACCCACTATGAATACAATTTTCTTCATTCTGTTAAACTGGAAGACAGTGACGTGACTATATCGTGGCGCTCCACATTTTTCTAATCTTGTTCCAATGACAATTTGAGTGCGGTGCCGTGTAGCCCGTTAAAGTCAGCCTGAACAGCCTTTCTCCTCACAGCGCGGGAATCTAGAAAGGGGTTTGTAAATTTGACGTTTTTATGATTATGGCATACGATGTGCTTAACTGATTTCAAATCGAATTTTACAATAACACAGATAATAATCGATTTAAAGTACTAAAGTATGTTTAGGGCTTCTAAAATTGAAAGTATCATACGACTTCCTGTACCGGTTTTCCCATTTATACAGTCGTGCACTAATGTAATTTTTTCGGGCAGACGTTTATTTGTACATGTTACACCTCATAGAAAGGCCTGTGCTAAGTTTTCGTAGTCCATAGTATATCCCATCTCGAAAATTGATGAAGTCCTAGCCAAGACTCTCAAATAGATCGATCTACTATTTAGATCTTGCAACCCGTTTTCATATAGCGCACAAACATATGAGGTAACATATAGAACTGGTACAACTATGACCAGGTATCTGCCTTGCGCAGTTGTGACGCACTCAAGCCTATTAAATAAATAATAATAACAAGATATTCTAGTCGTCTTTTAATTAATATAACGTACATAGTTTATTTCACTGCCCGTCCTTGAGCGAATGTGTGCGAATAATCCTGGATTGATATTTATTGCTAACACATATCGAAGTTTTCTTTTTACAAACGATACCTCAAATTGCACCCCATGTTTGCAATTCAAATTATTCATATTAGACGTTATCATTCACAAGTAGTCTTATTTCAGTTGCTTAAAGGTAAGATACATTTTCCTGATAAATCACTAGCCAATATAAAACACCCTGGAGAATTATATTCCTAAAAGGTTTTCATCGTTATCTTTGGGTTCAATCTTAACGATAATCGGAGTTGTTAACCCCTGATCAAGTCTTTCCGGCGGTATTTCATCGAGGACTTCCGACTTGATCTCCTGAAATTTAAAATTGCAGGGGAAACTGTTTAGCACCTCTAATAAAGAAACTACTATGTAACACAAGATGACCCATATTTTAAGTCTGTTCAGTAGTAAACAATATTTTCATGTTAGTAAATTGACGACTTTTCAGCACAAATCTTGGAGATGCTCACAATTCTAACATCCGTGATTGCGTGCTGCTCTATTATAGAAAAGCAAATGTACATCTTTGGATTAACGCTACATGGCATGAAAATTATTGTTATAGCTGTACCTAAAAAACAACTGTACGGCTGTTGATAAAACAGTCAACCATAATTCCTGACCACAGAGTAGTATATTTTTGGCGTATTTATTACATTCGTTTTTCTTCTATTTTAGATATACTGAAAATAGCGTTAATGAAAAAAAAACCTCATCCCGCATCCTAAGTAAAGGCGGTTCAATAACCATTTTATTTAATACATATCTTATTAGTCTTAAATATCTTAATATAAATAAATACTCTTATATTAATCTTCAATCGATATTTTTCCAGTTAATTAATATTTCCAGTTAATTTTTAACCATCATAATTTCGAAGTATATATACCATAGCATCTTTCCACAGCTACATTCAATATGTCTCCTTATATTTAGCCGAAAAACAATCTTTTATTACCTTACAACCTTACAACAATTTATTTAGCATCTACTGAAAATTCTCCTCTTGTTAAAA
The DNA here is from genome assembly GCF_002443255.2 of Varroa destructor. Taxonomy (NCBI): domain Eukaryota; kingdom Metazoa; phylum Arthropoda; class Arachnida; order Mesostigmata; family Varroidae; genus Varroa; species Varroa destructor. Next base: position 20,707,972 of record NW_019211456.1, read on the forward strand.
AAAAAAAACAATTTTTGCTTTTATTGACTTCCAAAACAATATTATTTTAAAAAATTAAGATTTCATACGTTTCCGAAATTTTGAAAATTTTTGACGTACGTCTATGAAGATTTCGAAATGTATTATTAAATGACCACAAAGCTGGCATAGGTAAGTGCAGCGTGATCATTATGCACGTAAATAACGGCCAAAATGTTTGCAATATCAAGAACATATTTTCCACCAAAAAAAAACTTGGAACAAATGAAATGGTGATTATGCTAATATGCATTGCAATAGTTATTCGATGATGCATGAGAACATGTACAGTGTACTGCAGTTTGCAAAAGTTTCTTGGTGAATGTACTAAGGTTATTATTTGTCGAAAATAACATCTAATTTGAAACGGTTCGAGAGATAGGGAGAAAAGCTGAGACGTGTTGGTATGAGAAAAAAAAGGTTTAATAAGAAATATAATTTACTCTTGCAGTATCTGGCTCACAATAGCTAGAGAGAGCAAACTGAGAAGAGTGCAAAGAAGACAGAATAAAAACAAACCTGTTTAATTTGTGACAACGTAAAATCTGGCAACCCGCTCTCCTGATAACTTTCCTCGCCACTACAAGAGATCTGAAAGCAATTTGTTAACAAGGTCTTCATTATTCATTGTAGATGATGCAATCGGAAATGTAAATAACTGCTTTGTAGCTAAACTAATTCGCTTGTGATTGTGTATTCTACACAATTGATGATTGTGTACAAAATTCTACATAAGTACCGAATAGTTTATGTGCCGTGCAAATTATACCTTCACCTTAACGAATTATACGAAGTTGAGTTTTACTAATTTGTTTTTGCCATGAATCAATGTTTGTTTGTATGATTGGTTCAATTAATTCAAGCGTTCTTCAAACGCCTACCTGTTGTTCATGTTTAGTGGCCATAACGAATTGTTGGTTACTATCCTCTGGCTCAACAACTTCTTCTTTAACTTCAAGTTTTATAGATGGTTCGAGTTCGGCATTTTCTGTGTCCGCGGATTCGGGGTAATCAAGAGTTGCAATGAAAGCTATCGGTGCGTCGACTGAATACGGGTCGCTACATGGCATCGAACCTGAGACGGTCATTTGAGAAATCGGCAATTGTTGACTAGATACTACTACTGTAGATGCAGAAACGGCTTGCTGCTCTTGGCGAGGTACCTTTGAAGGTCTCATCGCCGGCAATCTGGGGTCTGACTTTCTTCTAGAGGTGTACCCATTACTCTGAATTTGATACCTTTCATGATACTGGTGCTGATCGAAAGACTTCTGAGGTAACTCGTCTTCTTCTGAGCTAGAGAAGTCGCTTATGGGTGGCACAATTACTTCCTGGACGTTGGCCTAGTCGGACATTGTAATGCCGTTAATATATTAGATAGTGTTGATATGATAAAGGTTCTCACAATAATCTAAGAAAGATATATATGTAGACCTCGTTAACATATCGCAAAATTGGTATGCAATGCATTTCGGCCTTGCAGAGTGTAATGCTTTGCAAGAATGGACGGATAAAAAGAACACAGATAAACAAAATGGCGATCTTCGTAGTTTTTGGCAATAAATCATAAATTCAATTAATCATCTTGACTTTTCTAGATATTTGTTCATATTTTATTGAGTTCTTTTGTGCACCATTTCTTAAATTAACTCAATTACTTTGTTTTCAAATGCTTACGTGTGTCAAATACCACTTGTTGAATCATAGGTGTATGTAAAAAAAACTTAATGAATATTATTGTCGAGAAGTAAATTTTCCTAAATACAGCTTAGGACGTTATTTCTATACGCGTCCCATTGCTTGGAAATGAAGCCAAATATGCGACTGGTACTTCCCATCTGTGAAATAAGCACTCGATTTGACCGAATCTCAGCTTCACTGAAGAGAGCACTTTGTACCTTGACAATCAAATCCAAGCCTTTACTTCTGGATAGCCTAAGCCAGTTTTGACACACTCTTTTTAATACTGCAGATTGCTCGCCCCTTTGACATACAATCCTTGTAGTTTTAGCCGCAGTTTTTAGTTGTAGTAATACTAGTAAAAACGAGATATTGTTGAATATAGCTTCTTAAGCATTCATCTTATGAACCCTCAAAGACAAACAGCGGTAGTATGACAGCCTCATACAAATAATGCAGTTGAGAAGGGGTAAATCGGAGAACAAACGTGCCGAGTTCAAAGCACATCACGTTCTTGCTAGTAAAACCTATTTTAAGGATGAACGAAATTACTTGTTGTCATCCTACGTAAAGCATAACTCTTAATGTGGAGCAAATAGTGCGCTATAAACAATGTTGCGTTTTCAAAAAATAACCATCATTTCATTAAATAGCGTCATATCATATCATTCCTGTGGCAAAAATTGACGTAAACCCCTGCTCCATTATTTTTAAATAATAAAAAAACTAGTAGCACGTTGAATGTTTAAATGCGTTTTTTCGTTTGGAAGATAACCCCATGTAAGATCATATTTACTTGGAATGAATTTTTTCTAAAATTCTAAAAAATATGTTCTTTTTCATTTAAATCTTCCTCTTCCAAATATATTATTAAAAATATTGCAATGATAGTAGAGAAAGAGGCTAATGTTTAAGTTTTAGTTTAATTCTCGTAGCGCATAAGGTAAGTTTAAAAATGTATTGCTATATAATGGACGCCGCATTTATGTACTTCAACATAATGACACGACAATAATTAATTTCTGAGTTTCCTTACTGATTATGGTAATAACTGCGCATGGTACAGTACTATCTTACCAATTATTGATCGGTAAAACCATTATTAACAATTTCGATGGTAGCGCTTTTACGTAAATCGTAAGATATGTTTGGCGGGCTCTTTGTCGCAACGGGCATGCATTCATCCGTTATTCTTGAAACTGAAGGAAAAATGGTGCTTCCTGGATATCGAAAACTAATAAAATTGACGGTTTTTCCGTTGCCATTATATGACTTTTGAAGTATTAAAGAAAAAAGTCCGTGCGCCAAAATGGAAAATCCATAACAGTAATTAATCTGGAAGGACTGAAATCCACTATGATGAAACAAATAGCCATTTTTGTTAAATAATACTAGAATTTGCTTTTGAGATAAAGTTATCTATTTCCTATAACGCCGTTCGTCTAGATTACAAAGGGTAGCCTTTTTCCAACTCCTTTGCCATTTTTCCTCTTGAGATTTCTAGGCTTACGTGTCTACTGTCACATCAGGTCTCTTTCACAGATGACGCGTCTGAGCGAGACAAATCTGAGCGTACTAATGATCTCTAACTTACAGCTCCTATTGGAAACTTATTGGCGAATTTTAATAATACATTTTGCTACATATCTTGCACGCCGTTTAAGTCTGAAACTGAACCCGTAATTGATATGAATAACAATTATACAAAATAAACGCTTTCGTCGGGGATATCTGTCAAGACGTGCAAAAATTACTATCCAAATTTTATTTCGTTGGGATGCAACTTATAAACAATCAACGGTAATTTATTCCGCTCGTTCTGAAATTGTCGCATAGTATGCAAGCCTTCCAGAAACTTACAATTTTTCTAACTGCCGCCGGCTTTTGCGCCGGAAGCTGAGGAGGTCCATTAACTATTGAACCAGTTGTTCGAAATTTCTGGATCAACTCACGAAGCACATCTTCTGTAGGAACTAACTCAGGTTCAAGCATTTCTCTTAGCTTGGACACCGCTACTGCAAACGAATGTGGTCTCGTTGTGCTGTAGTACGTTTTTATAAATAACAGCTTCTGTGGGAGCGTATATCGCTCCATCATGAGTGACAGAGCTGAGTTCTAAACTCACCTAACACCCGCTGTTTTGAGATGTTTGTAAACATCTAAACACATGGCAGTTCGAACAGCTTATGACAATAACGACAGAAGCAGCAGAGAGGACCTGATGTGCTCACCATTTTTCTACTGCGTTGGGCACAGAACGTATTGTGTGTGGTTTGTTCTAAAAATTCTTTACTCCAAAAATCTATGTATGCTTCAATTGTATAATATAAAGCAACTGCTTAGATATATAAAAGTATAAAAAGTGTACTATAAACCTCAACAAAGTGTTTTCGCTCAAACCTTCTATGACGGGCGACGAAAGACACTGCTAAGCAGTGGCTCGCGGTACCGGAGGGAATTCAGTACCGGAGAGTAGTTCACAGTGCTACGAATGCAATTCGGAAAGCGGTTTAAGACAACAATCGACCTTGTTCTCTCAATAATGATGGTAGACAGCATCTGATATTAAATGTCGCTCGTGCACAGGTGATACTGAAGAGTTTTGAGTGGTTTTGGTTTCAGCAAATCGGGTCCTACGAACCTCACGATTTGAGATAGTCTTCTACGTAATGGTTCGTCACCATGTTCGTCGAGATATTACAATGGCCGTATGATCACTTAAAGTTTATTAGGCTATGTGCAGCGAATGTGAACTAGGGATGCACACATTGCTGCGCCTCTGGATATCCTCAAACATTCACTAAATGTGTATAATCAGCATTAATGAAACGTAATTACAGACGTAGCATTAGAGGTTCAATAGACGCCCACTTAATATGAATAACATAATATTAAACAGAAAGAATGCATGCTTTTATTTCTGCTGCGCTAAGATACTTATAATGTTTATCAACAATAAAAAAATAACTAAACAAAGCAATAAACAGTATATTTTGATATTCTTAGCATCTTCTGGGCATGTGGTCTCTTTGCTTTATACGATAAGTTCAACTTTTGCTTTGTCCATAGAACATTGCTTTGTCGCAATCAATCAAATTCATTTTTACATGACATTTATCAGGTAAATATGTTAGCATTCCTTTGATACTTAACTAAGCAAAACGTTGATTATACATTCGTGTTTTGAGAGCCGAAACTTAGGCAAGGTGAAGAATATTTTAGACCATGCACACAAAAATTTTTCTGCTTCATAGGCCATCGAACTGGGAAAACTGAATAAAAGTAGGTAGTTTGAAAAGTAACTAGCATCATATAGAGACAGTGCCACTAAGATTGCGCCCCAAGGTTACGACAAACGTAATCGGGGCTATTCTGGTAGGGGCAAGTTAGGTTACCGAAATACTCACACGCGCAATTCACCGTCGCGGAAGCTTGTTGAATCGAAGAATTCTCTATTTTATTTTGTAACCATTTACAGTATTCCCATTGGTTAGGCGATATTTAATGTTATATATCTAAGGCTGAAAAATACTAGCATATTAGGTAAAAGGAGGATACTACTTACTAAGGAGGATACTAGAGAGTTATCCTGATCCTAGAGATCTAGCCTGCGCAGGCTAGACAAAGAAGAAAAATATTGAAATAATGCTAGTGCGATCCCGATTGTTCAGAATCGGCGGCCTCACATTAGACTCGCCAGTCACTAGCGACACATGCGCGTCACGCATCTCGAAACACCCCAGAAAAAAATTGAGAGTAGAGAATGGAGCAGTTAATTGAATGGTCTGAACAGAATAATGAGTAAAATGAGAGGAAATTAAAGTGCAAAAGGGAAGAAAAATGAACTGGGAAAAATAAGAATAATCATGGAAGTTAACTGTAATTCAAGGGAGAGAAAGCGAGAAGCCGATACTACACGACTAGCTTATGTATATGTATATATATATATGCATATACATATATAACAGAATGAGGCACCTAACTTTGGACCTTTGTTATGAATTGTCTTTAAGACTGTGTTTACTAAGAAACGAGTATTTTAAGTAATTTAAAAGGCGTTATTCCTTGTGGGTATCTTTATTCTAAATAACAACCACCCACCACTATTCGGAATTAAACCACTCATTAGTAATTTTCAAAATATTCCTTTTTTAATTTGCAACTTTAGTAGTAATCGTGTGTCAAGTGATACTGATAGGCAGTCATTTCTTTAAGTGTCGCTCAAATATGCTGAATAAAAAAGGTTCCACTGGAATTGAATTTTGGGCTGAGAGCAGACCAAAAGTTTAAAAATGTAGGAGCTTAAAGCAATCATAAAGTTTAAAACGCGCAAAGAAGTGCAGGAAGTCTCAAAAAGCTCTAGCCGATGGAGCTTACCTGGACGCCCCAATCAGCAGTTAATGATCAGCTCAAACACAGTAAGATAGTTATTTTTTATATTAAAAAAGAAAAAAAAGAAATTACTTTTTTTTCGTTTTTTAGGTTTTTTTTGGTACCATTCAGTTTAAACATTGTTGAGGTTTGCTCCACAAAAATGTTTCTTGAATTTCTCGGAAGCCGAACTACAGCTGGCAATAATATAGACTGATGATTTCAAGTAAAAATATTGCGTAGTAGCGGTTTTTTATAACGACACATTGTTTTCCACCGTTGTAGATTCGTGGTCTTGCTCTAGAAAAAAACCAGGTTCTTTACAATGGCAAAAAATAGCGGATGAACGGATGTTCGTCAAATTTGTCTGAATTTGAATACAATTATATATATGTATATATATATATATATATATAAGTGGGTCCTCACTCGTCATGAACATGAAAAAATACATTATTGGTAATCTTAGCACGTCTACAAAAAAAAACTGACTTTTTTTTTCTAGGCGCTACCCTTTCCTCTGCAAACATTTGTTATCTATGGAAAAAATCTTTGAAACCTACCCCTGTCGATAGGTGTCTTGATAAGAAGCAAAAAAAAGTTTTTACATATTTTTTCCAGTTTCCCTACTAAGCATCTTACAAAAATTTACACGAAGGCAAGTCAAAAAGGGAATTATTCACAATTATTAGTTAAAAATAATCCGATAATGCAAACAAAATAGGTGAATATCTCTATATGCATTGCTGTCACTTTTTCCCTAGACTGAGGGGAAGCTGTCGAATGTGGCCACTGTATATATTTTAAGCTGATTATAGCTTTTGAGGAATAAAGTCAAACAGGAGACAGCAATAACAAAAACATTAAAATAGTAAAAAAGGGACTTTAAAAAGGCTTTAAAATATTTTTATATATAAAACTTTATATAAACTTAAAATGTTTAATGAATGAATTTAAAATCAAATTCGAATGGATTCAAGGGAAGAAGAAATTGATGCAGAAATCGAGAAAATCGTAGCATTTATAAAAGCTAACACTCACATATTTTCCTAAACATAATTGTTCTCAAGATAAGTACGAAAAAGTTATTTATCGATTCGGGTCTTGTATTCGCATTGGGCAGGGCCAGATAGCTTGGGTCAAGGTCTACATCACGACCTGTAAAAATCAGGCGTCTCTGCTGCTCTTGCTAATGTTCTTAGTAGCACTATTATGATCGCAATATAGTGAAGTACAATAATGCCGTATGCGCTTCTTACATTTACTTTGCAATCCATCTTTTAATGCCAGCAGTTATGAGAAGTTCTGAAGCCGTTGAAACCAGTGGCCGCCATTGCGACTTTCCGTTGACAAGACACCTTCTCTAATCCAGGTATACGTCTGTTGTCTTCGTAATAATGCACTGGGTAACGTGTTTGGCTATGAAACTGAAAAGCAAAGGTCGTCTGGATTTAAAACCAAGCGTGGATACTGGAGGGAGGCAGTCGTCTAAAGCAATGTTTAAGGGCGGTACTGGATGTTAAACCTGAAACACTGAAAGTTTTACCTTAGGTTGACGAGCGCAACTTGAAGCAGAAAATATGCCTTTTTGTGGAAGCGACACTTTTTTCTAGTTTGTTTGAAGGTGCTGCGCATGTGTGCTGTTCATTTGCGACAATCGGGACGCTTCACGCCGAAACTTACCAACAGACGTTCCTCAGGTGACGAATGATTCCCGAATTAAAGGACTGAATTATATTCGTAGACTTTCGCTAAGGATTTTTTAGGCAACCTCGTGCTTAAACGATGTAATTTTCTGCTTGCTAAACCGACTTTGTCTACTCCGCTTCGCTTGGGGACGCCCTGTGTTTCAGCACTAAAAACTGTAAAGAGTTCCGGAGTGACTCGGACATCGCATACACTTGACCTATGATGTCAACCAGCTTTTTTTGCCCTTTTCAACGATACAAAATCTCAACAGATCTGACTTCTGCATTTACAGAAACGTCTACAGAAATATCGCGGGCGTATCCGCAAGGCTTAAACCGTTCAGTACCCCTCATCTTCGGAAAGCTGTCGTCGAACTAACCTGTACTCGCTGATTACTGTCCTTTAATTCGTGACAAGGTGCCACTCTGAAAAGCCTTCTCTCTTCCTTTCTCTCTGACAATTTTGTAGGTCAACCGCGTGAATAATCCAATAAGTCTTTTTCAAGCGTTGCTTCATTAATTTGAACAACTCATATAACAATCTCATCTTTTTGGAAAGAAGAGCAATCGTTTTTTCGAGGAACTTCTTTTGCACTAGTTATGTGAACAGCACTTAAGTCATTTAAACAGCACTGAATAATTACTTATTAAGTTCTTACTTTTTTTGACTGTGATAGCTTAAATAATAACTAATAAAAACGATTATAAAAAATTCTTTCGAAATTTTGGTAGACATTTTTAAGATACATTGTTTGCTTTCTGTATTTAGAAGCTGGAGGGTTTATGGATTGTCACGGTTTTTATTCATCTTCGTCGTTAGCTTTTGTCCTAGAGGACATTGTTCTTGGTTTCGAAGAACTTCCTTACAGATATTTAGAATTGCTTTTGCATTTCAACACAAAGTTCTTCTATAATGACAGATTGAATAATGTTTAAAAGGACCGCTACAGGATGTCAAGACTTTTTTTATATTATGTGAAAATAACTATGTTAACCTGCGAGCGTCTCTTCATCTGCTAATGCCAATGAGACAATTGGCGTCGATATTGCAGCGATAATATAGTAGTTCATTATTCCAAGCATAAAAATTGTCCGAGTGTAATTTGCTCACATTAAAGTAATTAAGTAGTAACTTGAATAGTGTATGTAAAGAAAGGTAAAATATGGAAAAATATTGCTTGAAATCTTAGCAGCAATTCAAATTTTGACTCGACATTTTTTGAAATAACTCTTTGTAGACTTTCCTTTTAGTTCTTCTTGGTTGCTCTGTGCTGCTTATGTACAGAGTTACTTATGAAACACATGTTATTATTACTTAAATGCTCGTTGAAAGACAGACCACTAAATTATTCAAACAACTAGCCCATTCGAGCGGTAGTTTTCGATGAAAGTGAAACAAAGTGGTTGTACTTTTCATTAAAACGTTTAGCTTTCTTGGTAAGAAACGTGGCACAGTGAACTTTTCGAACTCCTTTCACAGGCTTATCCACATCTTCATGTCAAACAAACCCTCAAATAATTTTCAAATAAAAACCTATTGCTGTTTAGACCAGTATGATTTGATATATCAAAAAAATTAGAGATCTCTGAAAAATAGAACAGCATACGATTCCTTGCAACGGTTTCACCCGCGTATATGAAGGTGCATATGTTATACGACCAAATATTTTTCACTGCGTATACACTCACTACAGAACATGGGCTACATTCAATGATGTCACCGTATTTCGGAAATTAATATATTCTTAGCAAGAACCTTCAAGTAGGTCGATCTACTATTTGTGTCAGAACTTTTTCTGATATTACGAACGAACAAATAAAGCAATATAAGAAATTCGTACATCCACGGCTATTAATTTCTGTGTGCGTTTTCAGTAATAATAAAGTATTATAATAAGATATTACAGTTATCCTTTAATTAGTACAAGGTGTATAGTTTATTTCACTGTCTGTCTTTGTATAAATGTAGGTTATTAATCCGGCAACATATATGCACGAAGTATATTTATATACAGAAAATACCTCAAATTGCGTCAAGGTTTGCAATTCAAACAAATATTCATATTATGCATTACTATTAACAAGCGTTCTTATTTCAGTTATAATATAGGTAAAAATACATCTTTCTCTTAGATTATTGAACACCATAAAACACCTTTAAGAACCGATTAAATTCCTAAAAGGTTTTCATCGTTATCTTTAGGTTCAGTTTTAATGACAACTGGATGTGTTAATCCATCGTCAAATGCTTCCGGGGCTACTTCATCGAGTATCTCCGACTTAATCTCCTGAAATTTATTAAATATTCAAAAATTCGATTTCTAATATAAACTGTTTGTGCTTCACAATATATCACGACACGACTCGTGAACAAAATTTTCAGTATTACGGCAATAAGCTGGTGAATTCTTGGCGCAAAGTTCCTGAATGTAAAGTTCGTCAAAAACACGTTACTTGGTAATGGTTTGCCAAAAAACAATATAACCGCTCGTGATTGCTGAGAGTTCTGTTATTGAAAAACAAATGCATTCGTTCTTGCGTACTTGAGTTCTCTTTGTTGTTCGTCTCCGTTATTGAACTCGATAAATATAACTGTTATTTATGAATGGTAACGAATGCCACTCATTTCTTATCCAAAACTAGTATAACGTTTTGGCGTTTTACATTTTACATTTTTTATATTACGTGATTTCCTTTGCAATTGTATACATATCGGACAATTACTCATTCGCTTTTTGCTATTATAGATATCCTAACAATGGCCAGGTATAGCGAAAAAACTATATAAGCAACATTGCCCGTATGCTTCTCATCCAATAATGTTAGATTTCCTACGAGATTACCACAAAAATTTGAATTGATCTGAGGAAAGAGAAGCCCAAAGCCCATCTGAGTCGACAGATATCTTAATACTTAGTATTTAAAAAAAAAAAAAGGATCTTACGTTTATTTTCCTTAATTGACATTTTTCAAATTAATATGCAATTTTTTTGGTACCTTTGGCCATTGCTTGATGACAACTATCTCGAAAAGTATTTGTTATAGAACTTTTACTACAGCTGCATTCAGTAGCTTTCTCGACGCCCAACCCAAGAGCAAAATCATCATCAGTGCATATCCATATGTTTCCTAACACATCTTTTGATGTTGTCGGTGGTGATTGCAGTTTCTGCTTGTCCCATATAGCTGCATTTATCGCAAGTTTTCCTTTTCATTAAAAAATAATTTACATTTTTTGGACTATCATTTACTTTTTGAATAATACTATTACAGTAAACTCCAATTAAATCTCTTATATTTGTTTAAAAACATGAAAAATTCTAAAAACCTCTACACTTTGAAAGTTTCTGAAAATGTTCAAAGTTTCAAGAAACGTACTGAGAATTTATGGCTAATTTAACACGAATTGTTACATTATGGTTATATGGGAAGTAAAAAAAAGGCAAAAGGTAAAGTATTTAAAATTTTTTCTCACGAAAAGAGGTCGAAACGAAAAAGAAAACAGATAAACATATGAATCTGCATTGCAGAAGTTTCCTGGTGAATACGTTTCGATCCAGTATTGGTCAAGCACACCACATCCTTTAAAAAATTTGAGATATGAAGGGACCGGTATTAGAGAAGTTAGATGAAAAATTTTAAATTAATCTATAAAACATAGGACATAATATTGGCTTTAAAATCCATTATCATTACACTTAATATTCTTCTACAGAGCGCAGAAATCGAAAGCGGTATTAGCTAGAACAGCTCAGATTGAATTGTGCATAACACAATGATAACACTAATAATCTTGCCCTATGACTGACAATATCACATTTGTCAAGTGACAACAAACTAGAACTACGTATGCATATTTAACCTTATAAAATCTTATCTGACTTACAATTATTACAGAGACACAACTGGATGGAATGCAAATAAGGCAGAATAAGAACTAACTTGTTTAATATGTGACAACACGAAATCTGGTAACCCGTTCCCCCGCCAACTTTCCGCGCCATTACAAATTACCTGGAAGTGTTATATTGATAGAGTTTTTTGTTTATTTATTTATTTATCCTGGATGGCACATTGGAAATGTAAATGGTGGCTTGGTGGTTACTCGAATAACTAATTTCTCTGTCTCAAGTGGTGAGTAACAGCTTAAGTAATGGGTGTAAAATACGAAAAACTTGAAATAATTAACTTCCGATTGAACCTCCCGTAGGTATAATATCTGAATATACATAAATATCAACAGGTATTAGCCATTATTTAGATACTACGCACATTTTAATCAGATTACAAAAGAATTAATGAATTTTTTCTTGACATAAATGCGGATTTAACTAGTATAATAGACCTAAACGTTTTTCAGACACTTACCTGTTGTTCATGTTCGGTGGCCATAACGAATTGTTGGTTGCCATTCTCTGGATCAACAACTTCTTCTTTAATTTCATCTTTTATCGCTGATTCGAGTTCGGCGTTCTGTGTGTCCGAGGCTCCAAAATAGTCAAGACTTGTTCCGACAGTTGATGATGGTGGTTGTGAGCGACGCCGGTTAAGGATTCTGATCCTGTTGGCTTTTGAGTACGACTGATCACGTCTTGCAGAGTTTGCGACCGTAACTGACGGAATCGGCAATTGCTCGCTAGATACTGCCATTGTTGATGAGCCTTGCTGCTCTTGGCGAGGTACCTTCCGATGTCTTACATCTGGCAGCCTGGGGTCTGACTTCCTCCTGGAGCTGTACTCAGTGCTATTGTGCGGATGGCTTCGTTTATATTGATCGGAAGACTCTTGTAAGAACTCCTTTACTTCTGAGCTGGAGGAATCGTTTACAGGTGGTACAAAAACCTTCCGGGCTTTAGACTAGAGGGCCAATGTAACGTCGTTAATATATTAGATTGTATTAACATATTACATATTGAGAAATAAAAAATGTGCCCTTGTGTAGTTAGTTAGAATTACGTGTGACAAACGCTAAATGCCCACAGCCTCTGCTACTTTCCTAACCTTCATTCGACAATCATCATTGGTGAAATTTTTTGATGTTATCGATGGTGGTTGTAGTTTCTGGTTGTCCCATACGTTTATCGTCAACCAAGCTCCTAGAGCCACCTTTAAATTCAGTTGTTCAAAGTTGACGCAGATTCCCTGTAAACAGTGTCTATCGCAGTTTTCATTTAAGTGGGCGTAAGGCCTTTCGAATGCAAGAATTCAATGACACCTCAACACTCTAATTTTTTCATCTTCTCAGGACTTCTAACGTTAGTTGACACAAATGAGTATTAAACAACTACCATGACTGAAATTTCCACGATGATTGCTCCACATATGTACAATTATGTCATCAGTACATATTTAACGAGTAACAGCACCTTCATGCTGTTACTCACTCATGCAACTTATCCGCTCTTTTGGTACTTTATTGACGTACCGTACCATTAATGTGCCATAGGTTATGAAATATCAGCATACAGTCAGCAATTATCCTTAGTCCATGACACTTTGTTCGTATTTTCTAGTTTTTTTTTTTGCTGGAACTAACTGAATCCTACTTTACATTTACCGCCTAATTAATTCTTAACATTGTTTACCTGTCATAAACCAGATGTTACAAAGAACCAAAGTTCAAAGTTCGAGCTTTTATGAATCGATGGCTTACAGAATAATAAACTCCCATTAATGCATTTTGTTGATTGCCTAAGACGACTCAGTAATTAGAAGGAAAAAATGCACCTTTTTGCTCATTTGCAAGGTTTTCTTTCTGATGGCGACCTTCTGTTTCAATGTACTGAATGCATCTGCCGCGGTAGCTGCAGCGTACTGATTTGCAATGGCATTAACGGCCGCTTCAGGGTAGCCAAGAAAGTCTATAATGTCCTCGGGGCTCCGTCCGGCTCGGAGAGATATTACAACTGTTAATTCTTGCTCATATTCTAGAGACGAATTTTCTGCCTTCGCCATGCTTGCCGGCTATTTACGTTCTGCCTCGAACAAGTGCTTTCTTTACTTTCAGTAATAGCGGATAAACGCATATCTGACGCGACGGGCTTTTCGCCAAGAATAGCTTTCAGTTAAACGGTTTACCATGTAGTACCAACAGAGTCCGCCACACTTTTTCCTTTGGGCCAGTTAAAAATCTTTGTTCTGGAACTCTGCTTTTTGTGAAGCAGACTAAATTCTCTGGTAGTTAGATAATAATAAAGGCAATGTTAATGTGTGTGGAGAAAACGCCCCTCTCCTACCCAGAACCCTTTCTCCTTTGATGGGTAAAGTATTGCAACGAATAAACGGACGCACTTTACTGGCAAACTAATGTGAGCGTTGCTGTACTGCAGGCTATCGGACCGCCTAATATTCATGTATTAGCTTTAGTTAATATGTTAGATGATATCTTTCTAATATTTTCCTAATGTTTGTTAATGGATAATAAGCTACAGCCATTGTTACTGGCTGGTATTACTCCTCGTTCTCCAATTCCGTTCACTATTTATGCCACCAGATCAAGTGTATTTAACTTTACGGCAGAGGCGCAAAATTGATTAATGGTATTATTTTGTTACATTTCTCTGAATTTTCTAACGTCACAATTCATTGAGATCTAAGAATTTTGTATGTAAATTGATTATCATAATAACAATCATATGATACATTTTAGCACATATTGAAATAAATGGGCTTTTATAAATCAGCGATAAGTAGACATTTTAGTCTAACAGTTCAGAGAAGAGGTTCAACCTGTTTAAAGGTATGTAATTATATAATTGTCGCTTCTCTCAGCGCCCATAGGAACGTTTTTTGTAGGCACATCTAATTTCAGCTCCATTTGTTCCCCAAGTGTCTGACTGAATGACCCACCAAAAAAGAACCCATTATGTGCTGCCAATTTTTTTGTTCCTCTAAATGGGAGCAGCGCGTGCCTAATTGTTCCCGATGAAACACTTTTTTTTTTTAAATGCGCGGACCATCTCTGAACGCTGGGTTTAGTAATTGTGGAGGGTCCATGTATTCTGGATATAATATCGATGGTCTATGCTATGCTTTTCTTTTACGCCAAAAAAATGCTATATGATGCAAATGATCCTTCTGAAATTCCATTTTCCATTCGAATCGAATATATTCAGGGTTAATAATGACTGGTAATGAATTGATTGTGAATGCATGCCTACAAGCCATTTTGCTCTCTTCAAGAGCCTTTCCTCGTGAAGCGAACCGACTGGCGCGAAAGTTTAAACGAATGTCTTTAATTGGAAACTCACTGTGTGCGGGAGGACTAGATTCAAGTTGAAGGTCAATCAGCTTTTTCGAAAATTTAGTCCTGGCAAATAACTTCGTAGTATCTACACATAAAGCACACAATGATCTCGGTTAAATTAGAGCTAACTACCTTTCCATTGGCAAACAACCTGTGTTTAAATTTTAAAGGCATTTTGCTTATGAAACGCGTGCTTATGAACTGTGCCCTTAAGTGCTATAAGCGACAGCTTATTCACATAAGGAGGAGTTCACGAAGCCCTTTAAATGTTCTTTTGGATGCGCTTACTCGGATATATGTAAATTAGCTAAATCACTTTTAGACTAGTTTTTTTTTTAAGGATTACTTCATACATGTTTCTATTAACTCAGATTTTTCTCTTCCAAATAGATTGTTAATTCTAGATTTGATTTTCGCTAAGCGTAAAATGAGCGAGCAAATCACTGCAGTAAAATTAAACCACACCTACCTGCCTCGGATTAGTAAATGACATGGCAGTAATCCATATTAGGCTTGCTATCAACTGTAACGGTAGCTGCGTATGGTACAACTTTATTCCTAAAATGTTTGGTCGGTAGAACCACCAATAATGTCAGCGGTTAATTTATTATATACGTAATTTTCAAAAAATCCATATAAATTCAAAAACTTACAATTTTTATAAGCTTTAGCTGGCCGCATAACCGAGGGTATTTATAAACACTGAACCAGCTATTTAAAACATTTCGGTTGAAAGCGTACTTTCTGTGACTCTGTCATATATTGTTTTGTAGCGACAGTAGGTGACTGGACTGAGAACTAAAATAACGTTGCACCTGTTACCATAATCGTGATGATATGGTTGATAATCGCGATAACCTAGTGACCCATAAGACAAAGCCCACATTTATATAGAAGAAAAAACAAATTAAAGTATTTAGGACTATATGTAGACACATTTCGGTTTATGCTAAGAAGCCAGCTGTCTTATCCAGATGCAAAACTGGAAACGTTTATGTACCTATTGAATGATATATTCGTAAACAAGGACACACAGGCTTTTGCATGTTTTATATCCGATACTGGAGCCATTGAGCATTACGTTAGAAACGAAAGACACTGTAGTTTAGACACACAGTAGTGGTTCGCTGCGACCAGAATATGGAAAGGATCTCATCCACTTATTATCTTTCCTCTTCGTACTGTCTATGATAAGCTGATTTCGAAGAAACAATCAAGTTGGGAGAATAAAATGGGCTTTAATTCATCGTACAGTATTTTGACAATCGGCTCTTTTTGCGCCAGTCTGCATATATTAGATAATCTACTTATAGGTGCGGTCGTTATTTCATCAACTTTTCCATTTGGCATACTTGTTATGTACTGATGGAAAACTCGAATTATACGATGAGTTCGCTAAATTTGATCAAGTATCTTATGTTGTTCATAACAAAAAAGATAGATGACGACAAATATTAGATTGAAAACAAGTTCCCGTTGAAACCGACAGATGGCGCTAGCGTCATCTGTTGGCTCGTCGTATATAGCTGAAGCTTCACAGGATGACTGCCTGTTGTTTTCATTGCGCTGTTAGAGTTATTCGAAGTGGTTACTGGGCGCGTTTAGTCATGAGTACGAGAAGATGCATATTCTGCATTGTCTTTTTCATCACTTTCGTGCTGGAAAAAATGCTGTAGAAACAAAGAGAATTGTTTGCGAAGCTGCAGTAAGCGACACGACTTGCGAGTTCTGGTTTAATCGCTTCAAAACTAAAAATTTCAGCTTGAGCGGCAAGCCAAGGTAAACATTCAATCAAAACGTGTATGCGGGAATTTTTCTTTCTCATATAAGACAATTCTGAGATAAAGCGAATTCAATAAGACAAAGCGGTTCAAAAAGTCCCGGGGGGTCATTTACGGATGGCGCCACTGGCCTATCATTATGCTTTGATGACATTTTATCATTATTGTATGCTTGAAATTTCGAATTGAAATGGTTGAAATTTCGAGTCAATTGGTCACTTATTGTGAACTTCACAGCTAAACAAGGCGGGCCTACAAATAATAGTGTGTTTGAAATGGAGAAAGAAGAAATTCGCTGCGTGATTAAATATTTCTACTTGAAAGGTTTTCGGGCAACAGATATAAAAGTGGAATTGGATTCAACATTGGGTACCTTTTCTCTCTCGTCGTCAACAATTCACCGCTGGATGTCTGATTTTAGGTTGGGTCGTACTAGCACTAGGGATGGAGCGCGGGCAGGTCGGCCAAGAACAGTTTAAGATGAAACTAATGTAAAAGCTGTGCGCAAAATGGTGCAGATAAATCCTCAAATTGGAGCTAATGCCATAGCAAAGGCCCTTGGGATAAGTAAAACTTCTGCGTTCTACATATTACAGCGAGATTTGAATATGGAAAAGTCCGAAAGAGGTAGAAATAACTGCTATCACCAATTTAAGAAGTTCAAGTTTTATAATATGGAAAAGCGCGAATTAGCCAGTAATTGCCCCGTATAGACTGCTTTCGTAGTAAAGTAATTGTAACTAGTATTATTTTATTATAAATAAAAACATTTTTCATGTTATGGTTCAACTGTGGACACCTCCAAAGTTTTATTAACTGCAAAGTATACGTTTTCATTTGATGTAAAGTTATCTAAAAAATATTCAAATAGTTGTGACCATGAATCATTCAGAATTCTTCATTTAGCGAGAAAGCGAGAATCAGAGTCTCAGTGCTGAATTATACCTAACCACAGTGTAAGGTGACTGTCAGTGCTATAAAATAGACTGGCGTAATTAAGCAAAATTGATAATTCTGTGTTGGTTCCCATAGTTATATTACTACTACGACAGCTTAATGGGATGCTTTTTTTTTTCGAAATAGTTATTGTACAATTCCGAAAATGGTGGTTTAGGCACCTAGCAATCGATAATACTTAGATGCCAAATCCAGGAAGACTTATATGGATCTAGCATACGTCAATTAAGCTATTTATTCATCATTTTTAGGAAATCAAACAAGAGATACTGGATGAGGTAGATCCGGAAACGTTAGACCAAGAGGCATTTATTGAAAGTGAGCCAAGTGAAAATAGCTGACGTCTACCCGGTTCATAAAAAAATAAAGTCGGTTACGTTTCCCTGATGGACCATCGATATCTTGAGGTGTTTATAACTGCATAAGATATAATAATAAGTATTTATAACTGCATTCTAAGTAAAAGGAAGAGTGCAGTATGTACAATGCGTAAATAGTGAGTTACTTTTGTAATCGTTTGAAGATTGAAGGATGCGAATACAATCGTTTTGAAATGTTACTACTCGTTGTATTTTACGCAACATAATGTTGGCTAGGCCAAGGCAGAAGAGAATAAGAAATAAAGGGTTAGAGGCTTATCCGTTTGTATATACATATATATGCTATATATAGGTTCTCAACAAAAATATCGACAGCTTTTCTAACTATATGACTTTTCAGTCATATATCTCAAGTAATACAAGTCGCGGCAGGGAGTTAGCATCATTTCAAAGCTGAGATTTAGCAGTAGTTAGGATTAAGATAAGACGTTATGAAGACAAGTAAGGGTTTGAAACTAAAATGCCATCTTTTACAGTTATAGTGCAACAAAGGCATACATTCCGCCCAGTCTCATGAAGACATTTGCGCTTTTTATGATGAAAATGCGCAATTGCATGAAACGTGCCTACGATGGTTCTGTCGCCTTCGTTCTAGAAATTTCGATGCTAAATATGCTTTTCGTAGCGGTCAACTAAGTACCAAAAAAAGTTATTGAAGCTATAGTCGTGCAAGTTTCGTCAAACCGGCACGTGAGTAGCTAAGGCATTTTCAAGAGACTAAACATTTACCGTTAAACAGTTTTAAATTATTTGGAGACACATAGATACAAAAAGGAGTTCGATGTCTGGACGCTACAAGAATTGACATAAAAGACTTTACCTGAGCCTCCCCCCATCACGGGTGAGGAACAGTTGAGCTCATACGACATTATTATAATATGGCTGCTTATAGTATGGCGATTTCTGCTGACCGACTATCGCCAGCTATAGCACAAATATGATGAAGTGTTTTTCTTACAGTCGTTTTGCTTATACCTCACCTTTTGAACGTGCCAGAGTTCCGGTCTGTTTAAGTACATACCCACTTTATCCCAAGGTTTTAACTACAGTGTATAGCGTTATGATATCACGCGGAAGAATATCATCGGGAACGTTTGAGAATGGGGCTCGAGGGTTGCGTTTAATAGAAAGTTGCGCCGACTGAAATGCGGTAAAGATTACAGCGTCTGCATTACCCATTGTCTGTGAAATAAAAATATCAAATAAGGCTACAATCAGAAACATTCTCAAAATAAGTAGCAGAAGAATATAGTAAATATATGATGGTGAAATTCGAATTATTTCTAGGCTTGGAATGCTCATTGCGTGTTTCAAAGAATTTATAGTTGATAAAGAAATGTATCGCTTTAAATGGGAACATTGAAAATGCAACACGTTTAAGGCTTGTACACCGACCAAGCTGGTTCTTATACGCTGTTCTACAAATCTAATCACGATAAATGTGATATTGTTAGGGTACTCAGTAAACTGTGATTCTTACTCTCCTTATACTCGTCCAATGCAAAAAAATATATTGTGTACGGTTTTTTGGAATATGACAACTGCGAACAAGTGATAGACAAAAACAGCGATAACTGATGCTTGAAGCAAGCAATGAAGTTACGGATACAATCCACTCTCTAATACGTAAGCTTCACTAGACGTCCTATGCTTTGCATAATATCACAATACTCTAAGCCATTTGTTTTTGTCGTTCAAACAATCCGAACGAACAATAATAAGTCAATTGCTTATCGCAATGCAAAGTGTCTAAAAGACCAACAAAGTGGAAGGAACGCGATGAAATTTCTTCATGCTAACCCTACATTTTTGGCAGATTGATTGTCCCTAGCATAACTTTGGTCAAAGCCAATTGGGACTCACACTGAGACTTTAGGTCATTCTGGTGCGACCTTAACCGGATCCTTTAGAACACTCTTTGCGATTCACATAGCGTCGTGGAACTCTGCATTGTTTTATGTCTTCCGTACAAGTTTACGTAATGAAAATAAATAGCTAGATCTTTTTTTTATTTATTATTATTTATTTACACGTGTCGTGTAGTGCACGTTAGTAGCGTGGCTTGAACCAACAACCTCTGACTATTCGTTCGAAGGTTTAGCGGCCAAAGCCACAGCACGCATGACTGCATTGAAACTGTACATGGGCAGTTTCAAAATACCAGTTTTCCAAAATTTTTTAGGGCGAAACCAATAAAACTGCGAAATAGTAATACTCGTTTTAATATTGGAAGCTGGGGTTTATGGAACAGTGCGATCTCAATTTTTACAGATTATTTTTTCCGAGTAAGTATAGTCATTCTGTAACCGTGTTATACGTAGCAGACGCCATACGCTTTCATTACGAAATCTATCTGAGGTTATCAGTAGAATTATATGGTAATAGGAGATCCGAAAATATCACCATAACAGGTTTTTAACAATTAAAATTATTTTCTGTTATGACGGGCGATCTAAAAGCGGCTGCGTTAAGATCAAGCGATCGTTGTTTATTGAGGCCAACAAAACAGGCTCTTACCTTCCAGTATTGTAACCAACGTTTCTCGTGTGCAAAAATTTAAACGGAATTATTTAAACAGCTTACAGGTAGAATGTTGTCACAGTAAGTGCTTGAAGTGACTATTGTCATGTCTATAGTCAAGTTCAAGTAATCCTTCCCTTGAGTCAACAAGAGCTCTTTTACTACCTCAGAAAAATTCATTCCGACTTAATCTTCGCTGCAGGAAAAGAATCATTTTCTTGAGAAACTAGTTTTTTGCTAGCTATGTAGATACAAAGCTTTCCAATGGTAAAACACAACGTCGATCATTAATTGTTATCTTTTAATGTATAAACAAATTTTGCGCCTTGTAGAGTATTTGCTTTAGCCTTTCCACCTAGAATTTTTAGCACTTTTCTGATACGTGTATAACACTCTGGTACAATGGTGACATCATAGATCTGGGATTGTCCGAAAGGCCTACTTGCTGCCTCTGACCAAGTCAGTTCTGATGGTGTCTGTTACAGGTGATTCAGCAGCCTGCAAGCTCTGGCCTGCGGAGCGTTTTCGCTGCTGCTGTGTTTGGTTTTAGGGCAAGCAATCTCTAACATAGTGAGTGCCTACCTGTGTTCGTAGATAATCTTATTTATAGCCGGTCATTGTCATGAGTCTGAGATGAAGTGCAATTTATTTCCCCATATTTACAACATAGTTATGAAGAAAAAAAACCAAGACTTTCCCTAAAAAAAACTTTTTGCTCTCTAGGCTCATCATTTTGCTAATTATGTAATCACATTTCATATGTAACGTTCAACAACATAGTGAGTCTGTGAAAGCTTACGCGTTCTAAAGATTTAGAGTTCAGAGAAGATTTCGTGAGAGCTTTCAACTCTAGAAAGATGTATTTTTAATATTAAAAAAAAATGCCAGCAACTTGCCTAATTTCTTTTCGCTCTCTTTATAGCATCAATAAGATTCGTCATATTGCCCTGAACTGTGCTCTGTATTACTGACGAGCTTGCATAATTCAAGGCCGTGAGCTCTACCTCATACTAGTTTAATATTGATTTGTCAGCGGCTGAATATTTGACATTTGTGCCTAAGGCCCGTTCTCATTCGAATAACTTTTATCCAATTAATCAACTACGACCAATACACGTAAAGCTACATATGTGTAAGAAGCATCAGAATTGCCCTCTAACGAACAGGACTTAATGATGGACAACGATTTTTGCTGTTGGCTTAAGCAAACTTATTACACCGATTTCATATCTATATATTTTATCAAAAACCGTATTTAATAGTTAGCTGGGCTCCAATATAATAAAAACACGACATAAGAAAAACGAAGGATCGGTTTAGTCTTGTATGATACGACCACTAACCGAATGGCAATACATAGACCTCCGACATAGTTGCATCGCCAGATTTAAGAGTTCTTTTATTAAGTTAAGAAAAGCTTAACTTCTACAGAACCGTACGCACATCAACTAGAACATAGACGGTATGAAGCGATGCTTCAGTTAATTGGTTAAAGTGAAAGCTCTATGTTCATTCATCTATATCGCAAATTAGAGCTTGGTGCAATTCTCTTTACTTACGAGTAGAAAGAGGTCAGAAAGTTTTTAGCCAGCAGACGGAGCAAATGACAGCGCATTGAACCATAGTAAGCTACGCATCAGACGCACTACTGTTGTCGCAATACATTTCTTTTTAGATTTATTCAATCCTTTCGAGGAAAATACTATCCCGATTGCGTGATTGAAACCGACTGATATCCTGCACTTGTTGATGACGCTTTTTCATATTTTTCGGTGCCTACGCTTGCTCGCCTAGCGTAACCTTCGGCACCGACTTCTGGTACTTCGCTGCCACGGAATCCTCCGAAACCCCCGCCAAGTGATGCTCCAAAACTAAGTCCAGAGCTGAAACCATGCACAGAGCCCCTACAAAAGATTGCGAACGTGATAATGAAAGTCAAACACGGTGAGCACTAACAACCGACAGCTAATACTGCCACGAAAATTTCTAGAAATCACTTAGCGTACCGCCTTGATTTTTTTTAGCTTTCCAATGTTGATCCTAAATAAAAATTAGCTCCCCTTGGCGTAGATTTGTATATGGTGAACATTGGTTTTGTTCATACGTACCTGATGAACCTTTTTTAGCAGTCCCTCAAAGCTGTTATCATGGTTTTTAAATTTAATTGACTCCAAACTGAAAATGCCAGTAACTGGCTTTACGGTCACAGAAATTTCGTCAAAAATTATTCTGTGGAAATCTTAGAATAGCTACAAGTTAGTGAAAGATAAGCCGACGGAATGCAGCCAGTGGCCAAGCAATCTGAGCATCATTCGGAACCCGAGGTAAAGGGATGACGAGTCCTGCAAGCGTTCACGGAGAAATTAACGTAGTTCTCTTGCAGCATGACGCAACCGGCAAGTGTCAGCAGTTCGACGACATGGGTCTCTCAAACATTCATTCAGGAACGAATCGGCATCCATCGTGGCTTACACTCGGACACAACGGTGGGACGATGTCTTGCTGTTCGGACTATGCTGTCCGCCGAGGACAGCGGACCTTCACATGGTATTCAATCGAGGAAAAATCTTTGTAAGAAAGGTATCATTCTCAGGAAGTTTGCGAAAGCAACACCAAAGAATCCAGTCCGGTTGTGCTCACAGTAGGACGTCATCAGGATAGTCCTTCGATTGCATTTATACTTAGCGCGCGTTTCCGTTGAGTTGCTTAGCACATGTTGAAGTACTGCACTACTATAACCCCAAATATACAACAAAGACTTATTAGCTAGTAGCTATCGACAAGCTGACTTCTACCAATTCAAATAAAGATAGCGTGCCCTTTCAGGGCCGAGAACAGGTGTTGCTTTAGCAGTGAATCCAAAACATATTGCCAGTTCCTACGGGTTTTACTGAAGGCGTTAAAGTGTCTCCACTGTGGGATTCAGAAACCCTTGTTGGCTGTGTAGGATTAAGCCGTTGTGATTCATCAGTGCTACGGTGAATCAATAGCAATGACAAAAATAATTACAAAAATACAAGTTTTCCCTGGTAGGTTGGAGGCGCGCTCACAGGGAAACCTCACGATTTCACTGTACTCAGAGACAGAGCTTTATATCACCGGAAGAATGAGCATATTGGTTAAGTCATCCCGTTGGCTTTGTGCGTTTCAACGAAAGCAACAACATAAGCACACCTTGGGGTTTCAAGGAAATATCAACAAATAGCTGAGATATTCTATTTCAAGCCTGCCATGTCGCGAAAGAGCGATTTTGCACGAGGCTATGCTGCGTGTTTGCGTCGGACGGAAGGCAAGCATGATAGGCCGCGACTTCCTGGGTTCAAATTTTGCAGCCCTGTTCATCTTCGTATTCGTAAATTACTGTACCTGATTTGTACGTGTTGACCTGACCAGCGATATCTTAAGAACCGTGCTCTTGACGTTTCCTCAGGATATTTATGTATAGATAAGCTCATCTGCCATTGGCGACGCAAAATGGTTTTTCACTTGGTATTTGATTGTTGCGCTACCCAGAGGATTTTACACTACAGCGACCGGTCGCGTTTCCATTAACCATTGCTGTCGGCGCTTTTCCAAGTATCGCCTTCACCACCAGTCCTATGCGTAGGGTAACTCTAACCAAGGCTCAGTTTGAGCTAATATTTAGGCATCGTGCAATACTTTCCATGAGACTATCCAAAAATCCGCAGAAGATCACCTCTTTCGGGAGCCTGAAGGAAGCAACTCATTTGCAGGGTCAGCGCTTGTTGAGGGCATAAGATGATTAATAAGGGCAATGCATAAATTACGTGGTTACAATTAAAAAAAAGTCATATTTGCTCGCTAAAAAAATGGGAGCGATACCTGTCGCTTGCTGGACACGGGGGGAATTGCTAACGCCAATATGAATCTGAAAATGATTAAGTAGCTCTAATAAATATCTTAGAATAAAGCCAAATCTTCACATTGAAGAAATCATGATTAGCGCTTAAATAAAATGACGATCGTTAATGAACTCCCATGAGGCGTAAGATCGTTTTAACTATTTGCAAATTTAGTTTTTGTCATAGTTTCATCCTGGAAGGTCACTGCAGCCACTTGAGCATTTGCAATCTTGTCTTTAAGACAAAATTTGGTGCACACTTTTGTTTTCCCATTGCATTTTTGAAACATCCGCTGGACTTTGAATCGTTCCAAACACTACAAAAACTTGCCAATTTGGAGTGATCTGGACATCGTTCTTGTTCACAAAGGTAAGTCCTTGATTAGTCTTCGGCATTACATTACGCACAGAGTCCGTTTTGGCAAAACTGTGATGTGCCTATAGTGCTAATGCTATTACTTTGATTAATACAAAATTGTAGTTAAATCGTGTACCTTCCTTCAGTGTCAACTTATATACATGCACACACGCACACACACAGACACCCACACACCCACATACATACACACACACATACCCACACACAGAGTGGCACGCGAGTCTCTTGTCAATCTGTATTTGTAAATACATATATATATATGATATAGAATTTAAATGGACTTTTACTATACGTTGTATTGGTATAACGGTCGCTGCATATCCACTTGCAGTCACTGTGTCATCCCTGTAGGTAATCGCAAGATTTCGGATTTTATTAATTGATCGTGATTTAGATATTGTTCCCTTTCTTTCTTTCTTGGTTAGAAAATAATTAGCGCTATCAGAGACGATGCTTTTATGTTCAGGGATAATCGCCGGAATGAAACATCCGCAGGGAGCTAGTTTTGCTCTATTTTTATAACTCTTTTATAGCTCTATTTTTTATGTTTTTATAAGTAAAAAAACTTGTTGTAATTGATAATAAATAATAATTGATAAATTGTAAGTGATAATTGTGATTAACAATTTTTATTATATTATAGATGGAATTTTTTTTGGAGGAAGGTTTCTGTATGCTTTCAGTAAGTGCAAATAATGAAGTATCAATGCAGTTTATAATAATTAACCCTTCAGAAGTTGCAATTAGAATAACATGGAACTCACCGTTTATCGCCAGTCACGCCTGAATGTCTACCTGTCACTGCGCGTACAATGAAAAATACAATTATATAATTGTATTTTAATAATTGACTATTATATGCCTGCGTTTTGATATATTTTTCGCCATAAGACCCTCATGTGCTCTTCTTGATCGTTTCATGTCCTTATTCGTTTATTATATCCTTGCTCGTTTATTAAATACCTTTTCGTTTTCGGTGTGAATAAAGTACGGTTAATTTTTCACAAACTTTTAAATTTTGAGTTTGCCCTTCCGGGTAGCCCAGTCTATGAAATCAGACCTATACAGCCTACTGTGGAGGAGGAGGAGGAGGAAGATACCCGACCAAGCCTAGGTTTGATATTATTATAGATGTAAAGGGCTAGCTGTATGGGGAGGTACAGTATGAGGTAGTAGTTTACGGCGAGGCTATAAGTAAGCCTATTCTTTCCTTAATACTTCTGAATACTAAAATCGTAACTGCTTACCTTCACGTCCTACTTGTAGGCCACTATCCGCACCAATCATTTGAGCTATCAGCGTAAAAATTGCGCAAACCAGCATCTATCAATAACACGTAAGAAACAATTTGTTAGTGGGATAAAATTCTATATAAACATTTCAGTTTGAATTGTGTAGTTTGGCATGGTCATTATGTATGAGAATTGAAGGCAATGAGTGAGTGCTTGTACTAGAACCTGTAAGGCTTCACTCTCAACGCGAATCTACAACTATTTCTCTACTGTGCTCACGACAAATCGCCTCGTGCCTATTTTAGCCTTACAGTTACGATATTCTGTAGCGTAGATTTTAATCACCTCATTCTTAAACTTCTCAAAAGTGTCTTTTACTAAGAAACAACTGAATCAGAAACCTAAGTAACCCAAAATAGGTCCTACTGAAGGCATTAAAGATACGCAGCCCGCACTTTATGATACGTCTGTAACAGGGGCAGGCGAGCTGAAGAGGCTTCATGTTCAAAGTATAACAGAGTTGAGACATTTAGATTACCAGACACATATGGGTATTACGAAGACCTTTGTAAGACGACAGCGTCCAAACTAAAAGCAACACCTAATTAGTTGAAAGTAAACAGCACACGATTTTTACGTAAATTAACCTAGAATCGAGCGCAGACTTACAGCATATGTAAAGCTCCTCTCCATGTTTGCTTAAGATTTCCAGCAAAAATACGATCTTGTCTTCGCACCGCTCGTACAAGTTTATGCACACGTTTCTGCACCTATACCCTTGTATCGACCACTGACGCATGAAATGCCAGCATATTCTATGGCTCCATTTATAGGAAGCACGACCACAGTTCAGCAGGTAACTTCCACGTATACTATAAATTTAATCTCTCAAGGACTACAGCAGTTCGGTTGCCTGCCAAGTTCTCGAGCACGACTCAGACGCTAAAGAAGCGTTCGAAATTTTTTAAGTTGCAGCAACTATAAAACAGAAGTTGATAGGATAAATCTATACTGCTTGATGACCCCACTACAGTCATACGTATATCAAATACCAGCAGATAAGGATGATTTTTACCTAGATTCGACAATGACCATATTTGATCTAATAAGTATAGTTGAATTCAACAGAGTTAACAGAGAAGGGTTGTAGCATATACCGCAAAAAATAACTAAGATTTTTACTATACTACTTAACCAAGTGGGGCCCTAGTGGGAGAATAATGAGACTGGTCCCAAAGGCAAACTCCTTGAGTCGTATTCGTCATGATAAACTAACCTAGCTTGACAACATTGTTCCTCATTGTTCAAGATTTTACAGCTGTTGTCGCGCGCAAACCGAGGGAATTCGGTTTGGTTTTACTTAATTATGAATTAATATAGAAAATATTAATACTAATTTTTAATAATAATAATAAAAGTCCCCGTGATAGCTTAGTGAATAACGTAAGACTGACTTCGTTTCGCGATGACTGGGTGCCAACCAGCCGTCCGTCCATCTGTCTGTCTGTCTGATGGAGTGCAGGCCTAATGGTAATAACGGACCTAAAACTAGAAACATAAAGAGACTGGTGCAATCATATCAAAGCGAGCATAACATTCTAAACACTTATTTAAGAAGTAGCGAAGAAGAGATTCTAGTTTAATCAATATATCCAAGGGTGAAATGACAAACATTTCCTCCTTATGGAAAAAATCTGTCTTAGTTGCATTTGTAGTTAATTTTGGAAAGTTTCATTCGGGATCGACTGTGAAGATTAGAGAGGCAACGCCGTATACAGTTAATATAAAATTGTTTCCCATTGTGTATCCGGATGTTTGGTAAAAATTTGATTATGAACTTGATTGTTTGTATTGATTTAACAGTACTTGACTCTTGTACCTCTAGTAGTTTTACACCTGTGCTATCCCACTGCCACGTATCGGTATTGAAATAACCCAATTCGTTTCAAATAAATACTACCTTTAACAGCGGATTAGACTGAGCTTAGTCGTTGATTGATCTGACCATTTTACACCTAGTTTCCTAACATGTACTGTGGCTTGACTGCTGATCGAGAACTTTACCTCCTTAAACTCTATTAGTAACACATAATTATATTAACACATAATGACTATTCGGCTACACCATTTCTGTTTTCCTCGTCATTATTATTACTCCATTGTATTAAGCTATTATCCTAAATATCCAACGAACGAATCTTGATTTCATAGTCCTGTCATTCCGTTGAAGTAATCTATTTTCCCATAGACCCCTTCACTTATTTGCGGCTAGCCCATCCTTGTGCCTCGATAGTGTCCGGACAAGTAAACAACCGAGCTCGGCTCTAAAGCTCTAAAAAAGTACAAACACAAGTCAATTCTACCATCCTTATCGTAAAATCACCTAGTTATACTTCCGTCCAAACCGCTCAATCCTGTTACCTTAACTATTACGCTAACGTACTACTCGTACATTTTTATGGCCGGCAACAGGTCTTGGCAAGTTTAACGTCAGCTGATATTCTACACTTTTTATTACGAGTATGTATGATTATAGCAAGAAGTATTAAGTAAGGTTGAAGAATACCCGCACACTGTGCTTGATCAAAAATTGTAAAGGGTCCGCTTTGTTTGGCGGTAGACCAGCATCACCTGATGATATGATTCGTTAATAAGCAGGCAATTGATTATTGATACCCAGCAGGCGTTGTTTAAGATTGAGCTTTTGTGAGAATTTTACAAACGTTGGTTTGTACCGAAGCGAGTTTGCATAGGTGACCACCCTATGCATGTAAAGAGTATGAAAATGTTAGTGATATCTCTTGAAGGCATTTTTCGAAGCCTTTTTTTTTAGAGACTGGGCACCTGTTTTATAGTTGCGTCCAAATGGGAGTAAGCCATACGGGAGAGGGGACTATTTCGATTAGAGGCAGGACTTTTATAAAAGTTGATTGACGATATGTGCACTAATTTGAATGACGACGCATATGAGGCTCTAACTTGCTAACATCAATTCACACAAACCTTACTTCACTTATATATGTAAGGCTAACTGCTACTGGCAGTGCGCTCGATGCACCTAACTTGAAGTCCTTATTGTAGTTTCGCCCCCTACTGCAACGTTCTTGTAATCGTAATAGTCTTTAATTATTCCATTGCTCAGATTCTACATCAACATATTCCAACAAATCGAAATCATTTTGCCAAAAAACCACAGTAACATTTCCCAGTCTCAAAATTGTTTGTCAAACACTTACAAAAATTGTCAAGGGCTGTCAAGCAAATCACCGGAAAGGTCGGTGGCGCATAAAGTAGTTTCTAAAACATAATTATCCGACCAGCTGGCGATCTCAGGGTCACCACCCTACCAGGCTGCAAGGACGACTTCAGGCTGGCCACTTTACGAAGACCATCTAACGTGAACAAGTAGACAAATAAGCATTTAATTTTTGCAGACACATTGAGATAGTCAGACAATCGATCGAGGTTGTTCTTCGATTCCTTAGCCTCTGTTACCTCAAGTGAATATAGCAACAACACCGCACTTACTCTACTAGTTTATACTTGTTTATTATACTATTTAATAATAACTACTTAATATAATACTTAAACAAACGTTTCGTTTACATGCTACGAATCGTGACTGTATTATGCAAATGACATATTAAAAAGTATGTCACAGGTCTCATCGTGGGCGCCGACGTTGTTATTAATTTTTCCTCGTTTTCGTCTTGTTTTCAAATTGATGTGGTCATTCGTGTGGTAATAGGACGCGCAATGTTGTGGCCTTGCTTATCCTTTCAATTTTCTAGCGTCTCATATTAGTGGAATTGTCCGTCTGAGATGACGCTGTTTGCGCATCTTGGCGATGTTTGCTCTTTGCGACCGTCTTCATTTCCGTGCTTGTGTTTACGACTGCTTTTTCGTACGACGACGACAATGGCGGCGGGTCATGGTGAACTAACTTTCCTGAGCAAAACTTCAACGTACAATGTTCACCCTGGACAAATTATCTTCGTTGATGTAACCTATAGCGCAAGATCGTTGAGTTGTCGGATGCTTGCTGCGATTGACGAAACAGGAAGCGGTGCCATTGACAGGATTACTAGTTGGGATGCACCCATCCCGTCACTGCTGTGTACGACTGCTACCATTGCACCCTCGCAAGCCACTTGATCGGATCGGCGTCATTGTCCATCTAGATGGATCTAGCACGTAGGTCGCGAATGGCTGATAGGGCTAGATTGCATTCTACCATGGGCGATGTGTGTCGTCGAGCGGCGTTTAGACATCACCTTGAATACTCCTCCTGGGGTCGTTTTAGGACACGCTACTTACGGTCTAGTTCAGATGTCAAACAAGGCCAGTAACAACATTTAGGCACTCAGTTTATTTCTACTGCCAAAAAACTTAGCGCGCTGAAGTTGGACATTATCACCGAGAGTTGTCTCTTAGTCGCCTTTTAGAGTAGTTGCTGTCCATATGAAAGGAATGCGCCTATGGATTTCTATAGATTCAACTGCCTGATTTCGGCGATGGGTGGGCTAACGATGCGTTTGATTCTAGGTGCGCTTAGAATTGCTGGAGGGGATAGCACTTGATGGACGCTCACGCCGCTGTGTGGAGTTTCTGTGATTGCAAGATGCGACACGCTTGTTGTTTGGAAAATTGTACCCACCATCTTATTGGTTACACTTTGTTTTCCTACCAAGACGGACGTGAAACCGTCTGTCTCTGGTTCAGCAAAATTGGCCGACAAGTAGGTCGGCGCGTTCAAAATCTAAGTGAAAGCGTGTCTTTCTCCACACCGAAATAATGAATTAAATTACCTAATACGATTTTGTGTTATCTTGGAGAGGGAGAACGTCTTTGACGCCGGATCGGATTTTCGGTCGGACGTTAATATTTGGACAAGTCAAAGCGGTCGTTTCCATTGAAGTTGAATAATTATTTCGAATTTTATGGGTTTGTTGATTCATCATTGTCAAGGAAGATATTTCTTACCCGCACCAATCGACGACGACGACAATGCTATCTAATTATCAGCCACAACAGCAGCAGTAAAGGATACTCGGGTGCAATACGGCGTGAAGACAGGAAGATCATCTCTTTGGCGACAGACAAAATGGAAAGGCCCGCATATATCGTAAGCCGCAGCTAGATTTTAGTTCCAATAAACGGTGTGCATTTTACAAATTATTTTTGCTTTACAGGTAGCTAACGAAGCGTTATTTTCGTTTTAGGTTGCGTATTGTAGTCATGGAGCGGCCCTACATATGATCGTATGTACCTATTTGTTCCAACTGAATGAGACCTCTTCCTTTATGCCTAATCCCTCTAGACACATTTGGGAATAAGGGCTACGTATATCGCTTATATGAGTGATAGACTGGGTCGTTAGCATTTTTTTTCTGAAACCTCTGTAGTTCACCTACGCCTGCTACAGGCGTATCACGAGATGACTGCGTATTCTGAATGTTTTCAATGGGGCTAATTTTGCGTTTTTTCGGCTTCTGACGCTGTTCTTTCCGATGTCTTCTAATACGAAACATTTTGAAAAATAGATTTTATAAGGCGATGAACGTATGTACGCATCGGCATTGGAATATCAAACTGTATGGCTAAAATAGATACACCAATGTTGTAAATACGGCGATCTATCATCAGTGGAGTCTAGAAACGGTGTCAGCTATTGCAGGTTGTTTTTTTTAGTGGTGAAATGAGTTATATTTTCTAATACAAACACTCATTGCTTTCGACTATCATGCGCAGTTATTATATTAACTATACCACCTCGACTGGGTGACCTATTATACTATGCCAGTCGACTAGCAAATAATTTCCTTTCTTTATTGATAGATACTGAGCTTCGAAATTTTCGTTCTGATGGCTCAGACAATTATTGTTAGCGGGTTACTACGCAGGGTTGAAAGTTGAGTGTGTACCGAATTATATCTTTTTTCGTCTAGAGGCAGATGAGCATTCTTACTAAAAGAAAGATACTTATACCCGCCGCCGAAGATTATTTGGCCCTTATTTTATTGACAAGTAGCCTTCTTCTGAACCAGATTCAGATACATGAAACAACAGAAAACGAGATGAAAAACAGGAAGTTATTAAAATAATTAAGGAAACGGCTGTTTAGAATAGAGCGACCTTAGTATTTGCATTTACCAAAAACATAAAGTGATCTTTTTTTTTTTAACAAGACCAAATAAACGTGTGATCTATAAGATAGGCATTCTTATTCCTATTCATGTAATAAAAGTTACAAAAGAAAAATACCTGTATTAAAAAAAAATAGAGCTGAAATAGACGAGCTAGTTGTCTACGTGTCGCTCAGATCGCCAGATGGCCAACTCGTAGGCATAAAAGTATGAGGATAAGAAGCGAATTTGTATGAGGAGAATCCGAGATCTTGCGAATAATGGATTATACCTGCAGTGATATATATGGGATCACGTCTATACGTGGATATGTAACCATTGTTATCTTAATGTTTATACAATTATAGGGTGGAACAAAAATCCCCTGGTACATAACTATATGTCTGATATATATATATATATATGTCAAACAGGCAGTTTCTGCGGTTCCAGCAAAACCTCACAACAGTTAACTTTTTGTGGCGCCTTAAACGACGTAATTTTCTTAGCAGACGAGCGAGTGTTTTGGAGATACAATAAGGCAGCAAAAGCATGCATCACATTCTGCGTTGGAAATGAAATTTCATCTACTTAAATGGATCTGGGTTAACTTTGCACCTAGATGGGTCTTTCAAAGCTATCTATCTTTTTGTCAGCCTCATATTGACGTACAGACTCCATATCTCACTGCCCGTCACAGTTCTGTGCAGAAATGTATTATTGTAGTTGTGTGTTGCTCCATGTCGGCCGTGATACTGAGAAGCTGCACTTACTATGCTTTTCACCAACTTTTGGGATACGTATGTTCAACTCCGCTCGATAGTATTTACCATATTTGTAATAGCATTTACATTGGGTACCTGTCTTATGAATATGATTAATATTTTTATAATAGTTTTTTTGCTAACGTAATTCTGTCGCCAGGTTACGAGACCGCCTGCGTTCGACTACCGTGCTGACAGTTAATGAGTTCCTCCAGGAACTCGGGACAGCGGCCTGCATTTGCTGTCTCATTTTCAGTAAATATTTCATAACAGCAGACACCTTTGATTTCGATGCGAGTACTATCATTATATTACGTCCGCACCTACCCAACACCGATACCGAACTCGATTTCACTCCAGGACAACAATATTCTTTCGTTTGGTCCCTGTCTCGTCCTATAGTGACAGTGTGTTCCAGAAGGATTCTTTGCCAATGAAAGCTTTGTAAATTTCCCACAGACTGCACTACACGCATCCAGTTTGGAATCAATTTACGGGGAGTCCATTTTTTACTTGATTCTTACATTCAGATTCCAATTCTAAACACACTACATGTGAAATGCCAATTTTAACCGGCAGAGCTTCTTAGATTTTAAACCTTGCTTTTATGAAAAGTACCCTTGATTGCGGCAAAGCGTCCTTGTCCTTCGGGTCCCGATATCTGGTCACCTTTCTTCTGGCATTCGGCACTGCAGTCTTTTTTCTTGAGACGTTTCTGTTATTCCCATATTGTGCTTCCGCTTAAGGCTAATGTCTTTACTCATTTTCTCACAGCACTGTGGCTTTCGAGAAACAAGGACTTCGCCACAGAGCGTTAATCTTCAATACCAAAAAACGTCTTTCTTGCTGAGCTCACTTCTTTCATAATCAGTTTAGCCTGGTTATAGAAGTTGTTTTTATTTCAATGTGATAAATATGAAATAAACGAACCTTCTCGCGATTTTAATGGGATAAAGGTGCACTTAAAGCTATTGAAGAGAGCCAATCCAACCATCTTTACCACAATCGAATGGAAATTTTTAGCTAAGAAATGCTGTGTACAACGACCTAGTCTTATAGGGAGTTTTTCGCATGTAATCCCCTAATGAAATTAGATGCAGTAGCATAATTTCGTAAGTATATTGTACTGCTATCGACCTTGTGCGTGTATTGTCTTGCGTATCTGTAAATTACGTATAAATTATTAGCTAACGCATATGGTGATTGAGCGCAACTTAAAGAATTGAAATTACACACGATAAAGAATTGCTTTTGCATGTGTTTTTTTTTGCTCGAGCTGCGCAGACAACATAATCCTGTTTTTTGCGCCCTCTCGCAAGGCTCTACGATGATCAGGCTTCTTATCGGTCCTTTTGTTCTAGCCAGGAGCACTTGAGTGACATGCAACTTGAACGATTCGCACGAACGATTTAGCTAGGAGGTCAATTAGATTGTATTCTAAAGTTATTAATAGCTACATCTCTTTGCCTCTCAGACACACACCAAGTCGTGAATCACGGCTTCGATGTTGCGATGATATCGAAACTTTGAAGTTAAAATATTAAAATTTATGGGAAACGTAGGACAAAAGTAGGACGCATATTTTAGAATATCAATTCAACATGCTTGTAATGTAAGCCCTAAAGAGGATTTTTATAAATTAGACACTATCTTGTCTTTTGTGCTAGTTTTTGAGAATAGTACTACTGTACAAGAGGTAAGGATAAGGCCAGCAACAATTATAAAATACATATATGTTCCATTGAGGGCCCCACATATAGTACTTAACGATACTTTAAAATTACATTATTTGTTATTGATAAATCATACTCACTACAGAATTGTCAGCGTATAGTTCTGATTCTATAAGTATGCGATTATTATATTAATTATATTGTTAATTCCTCGAATAGAGTCAAGATTGTTTTTCTTTTTATTTTGTAAAATTGTATAACAAAAATCAGTCACTCCTTTTGGCCGCATATAGCCGTAAACACATTTATTGATAGAGAGAATATAAACACACGTACGGCTACAAGATGCGAAGCTGCAAAACGTTCGTTCCTGCCAGGTGACGAGGAGACTCGAAGCGGAGATTAGAAAGAGTCGGAGTTGATGTCCGACGAAATCAGATTTTGATGTGTACGCAATTCGCTGAGGGCCGCCCAGGATGCTATTTATAAGCTAGTATTATATCATCAACCGGCGCAACCATACTGTAGGAAACGTTCTGTATGTGGTAGGGCATCGAGTCTATAGGTGCTGAGACCGAGAAAAACTTCAAGGATGTTTCCAGAGCAGTTTTCTGCGGACGAAGCAGAAGCTTGCCTAAACTCTTCATGCCGTAAAGAGACTGAAAGGTTTGTGAGGCCGAAACAGGAATTAATATTATGCAAGTGGGTGGTTCTTTCCTCCAGTTTGCTACCTCCATTACGGCAGCTAGCTCAACGTTCTTTATCGAGCCCTTTAGCAATGTACGGAGTTATAAGCTGAAATGGCCGAATTCCAAAACCGGTGACTGCACGAAGCAAAAAAAACTCACGTTTTCTCTTATCGTAGCCGACATTGATGCGTATGAAGAAAATGGCCGTCAGTACAGTATTTAGGAGGGTCTGGAGAGATGTTCGCTTGACCTCGTATTTGCAACGTAAGGCGCAATCTGTTATACGGTCTCTGATTCATATCTCCTTGGCCTTCGAAAGGATAACAGTTCAATATATCTAAATATTATCGCGTGAACAGACGACATATTAAAACACCTGCGGAAATTGTTCAGCAGTTAGAGGGTGCTTTTCTTCAGAAAAAAGTTCTAGACTAGAATGGCGTGCCTAAGCTTGAGGGCCTACACTAGCTGCCCTTGACGGTCGTGGGCCTGTTATGGCACTCTTTAGAGCAGGTGAGCTGTTCACAGCGACAGGAAGAGGGGTATGACCGCTTCGTAGAGGGGCTAAGCAAACCGACGAAACCTTGGCCTCATCAACGGGGCCGGAGCCGTGGGACACAGAAAACTTCTTTTGCATTAAAAAGCATGTATTAGCATTTCCTAAGGATACACTCCGTTTGTATAAAGAAGTAAATCTTTGAGGAACATACATAGCACAACGTTTAACCTACTAGTGGCTACGAAATCGAGTATGATCATTTATGTTAAAGAGACATATATATATATATATATCGCTAGTTAACTGAGATATTGCATATCCTTGCTATAACGTAGCAATGTTGTCCTTGTCAAAAGGACACATACTTATTTTCAAGCTTACTATACTAAAGATCGGCCAGCACCGATTCATATACCGTACCATTTTCACTAAGTAAGAGCAAATCTATGTACCTTTGAATATTGTAGTATTTTGCGATATTAATATGAGTCATAGCGTTTTTCTCAGTTTCCCTTGGAAACTTAGTCGGTTGTCCAATGGTTAATTGCTAAATCCGACATTTGCTAGAAAATCGGGCAGTATGACACGATGCTCTCCTCTACCCATTTGAGCTTCCCCTTATCAGCTTAGGTCCAGAAAGAGAAACCTTTATCACTACCAAACTATGCTTGTAAAATTGAAGCGATGCCATCAAGTCCTACGAAACGATTGGTGCCGAATATTTTTATATAATAAACCCTGCAAAACTGTAAAGCTATTAGTCACGGACGTAAGTTTACAGATATATAGTACACTCTGATAGGCAATGCGTTAGCAATATAACAATTACTATAGTGTTAACAATGAAAAGAGTACACTGGGATATAGAGTCTATCGGAATAAAGTTCAAGCCGATAAGATAGATTTAATTAAACATAGCTCCTATTGGGTGAATCGATAAGCCTGACACGGGATTGCTATTACATGAACCTATTTTTACCTTATTGAAATAAAAAAATACCAAACAAAATCATTTTGATCAGGAAAAGGCCATTATCACGTACACGTTCGAGCCACTAGTCCCACGCTATACATATGTCTCTGAGGGCGCCGCGTACTCGCCACGTAAATCTATAGTTGATCTTATTCGACTTTATGGTTGGTGTGCCCATGACGTTGCGTAAATGTACCATGATTGTATACAAGCACGGCTCGATTTCTAGATAAGATCAATCATTAACTTATCTGTATTTTCATCAGGTATTAACATCGGAACAAAAGTTGTTTCTTAATACTTTCGAATCGCGCAAAAGAGCTCCGACTTGTGGACCGCTAAATTTGAAGGCAGTACACACATTTTGACGAAGTAGAAAGTAAATATTTTCTTAACAAATTAGGAAAAAAAGAGCTTCTAGGAATGAAGCAATGGCCGACGGCATTTCCAGCCATCGTAATATCAGTATCTTTTCAACGTCGGAATAGCGGCTGTATTTATACTCATTTTTTGGACAAGTCGTTCATCGATGCCTCGAGCAAAAATTATCGTATCATTTTAGCCGCGTCATCAAGATGGCCATTTGTAAATTTCTACTATTACATTTATTATTATATTTTAATACAATATTACTGAGAAATTCAGGTTATAAAGAATCCCATGACACAGATTCGCAAAATCAGCTCCAGACCATAATAAAGATACTGATATTACCTTCATTTAATGTGATTAAATCGCATACGCCATATTAATGTAACACCTGGAAACATCGACAGTTATCACTGTTTCATAATAGCATTCCACTACTAGGAAAAAATTCTCTGCTGATCACTGATCGTTTCTTCCCTATCGTGCTTCTGGAAGGTCAACAGAAACATTTCTAATTCGGGATTTTGTTGCAGAGGCCCACGGTGCGCTCACTCTGGCTGTTGCTGATTTGATACGAAACAACGTGGTAAACCCAGAGTGGTACGCACAAGTTCACCATTAGTACAACAATATTAGATCTTAAAAGGTACCATGACAGTAAACCTGACCGCGCTTCAAATATGACCAGCATTAAAAACAGAGGGGTTGTTATTGATTGATGCACATTGAATATGTGCGCATAGTAAACTCGATCAGTTTATTGCAGGTAAAAAATATATTATTTATAAATAAATAAAATCCTTGCTTAGAACTCGCCTACAGCGATCACGTTATTAATGTTTATTATAAGAGCGTCTTATTATATGTGAAACTTTCGGCACACGCATTTGCCCTAGGTAGTGTTTTCTGCCTGGGTCTGGTAGCCGTTCGTGAATGATTCGACACGTGGGGAGGTACATGTTTGTGTCCCAATACTTTCTCTACCGTGAGATGATTATTCCAATCGCACGTGCCCTATTTGCTTGTCTTATCAGATTTCTCAATAAAATTAGGTTCTATGCTACCTATGTTAGAGGAATACAGTTCTGAATATCTCAGAGTTGAAGCGTAATGTGTATTAGGCTATCCGAATTTTTAAATTGGATAAGCTTTGATTTACGGATCGCCAAAAGACCAAATTCGGCTGATAGATGCACTACTCCGCTGAGGACCCGTGAGTGAAAATGGCTGGCTGGTTTCTGGAACGTGGCAGTTTGGAGCTAGCGGTAGGGTGTTTGATGTGTGCCCTTTAGAATGCTTGTGTCTGAGCCACTAGTAACTATAGGCCTTTCTCGTAGACTATTTGTTCTCTAAGCGTGGATGATCCCGATTTGAAAGGAACGCGGTTACGGTACCATCGTCTATGCATTTCCCGTAAATAGTTATAATTTACATTTGTTTTGCTGCACGCGAGCTAGTCGGGTTAATGTGCCTTTTTCCCTAATAAGGCTCATTTTTTGGGGTAGTATTGAAAACTTAATTTTTATAGTCGCAAGATGTACAACATAGGGCATGCAGCGACGTTTTTGTAACTTTCGTAAAAATGATAGTTTTGTCCAGATGCGTCAAAAAGTTAGCTTAAATATGCGCTGTCTCGTTGACGGTTATAGAACTGCTGAAGTTCCTTACGGTAAAGACCAGAAGCACGGAGCGGGAGTATTTGCCTCTTCGTGCAGTTTACGCTCCAATCGAGGTCGAACTTGATGACTGCTTTATCTCGTAAATGGCATTAGTTGCAGTATTATAAAAAAGAAAAAAAACGCAAATTTGCTTTCCGTTACGTAGTCTCGTATGTTTCAATATCTGCTTTGCCTTTATCTAGGAGCGTTCTAGTAATGACATTGTTGCAAGTTGTTCGAAGACGCAAGTTTGAATTTAAAGCGCAGCAGTGACGACTGAACCTAGAACCGTCATAGAAATGAATCAAGTATAGCATAAAAGTTTCAGTGACAGCGTACAATCTGGCTTGCTATTCACATTAGGAAGAATCATGTGTACTCAA
Organism: Varroa destructor; assembly: GCF_002443255.2. Taxonomy (NCBI): domain Eukaryota; kingdom Metazoa; phylum Arthropoda; class Arachnida; order Mesostigmata; family Varroidae; genus Varroa; species Varroa destructor. The sequence goes on from NW_019211456.1 coordinate 20,747,219, forward strand.
ACTAACTACTTCACGAATCGTCAATGTCGACATCTTCGTTTACGCCCAACTAAATATGTAATCCCCGCCCTTAGTCTGATAAATTTAAAATCCTGCAGAACGATTACCTTGCATACTTGGGTTTGCTTTATGTGTATTATTAATTAACCAAACACAATTTTTACTTGAACAACACCGAAAAGATCTTGAACTGTAAAGATAGGAGGGCTCTTTGTTAAACAATGCATAGCAACGGTAGTAGATTTTTACAACACGGATATCTCAACTTCTGCCCCGAAAACTCGTTTTTCTAAGCCTGCATTAATGCTCGAATGACCCTTGCTATGTAACTTAGCGATATTGCTCCTACATTGCATACGAAGTAGCACAACTGACCCGTAAGTAGACTAATAGTTACTCGAATCGACGATGATCTGTGCAAGGTAGTGCCTCTTCATTATGTGGCGCCCTCTTAGCTTCTCCAGCCCAGACCACTTAGATATGACGGCAGAAATGAGCAAACCTCTGGCTTTTTCTCTTTCCGAAGCCCGGTATTATTGGCCATTACTCTGACCGGTTATGTATCTCATCGAATATGGTATGAAGCATACTTGTTTACGGGTGCTGGCTATCATACTCGGTTGATGAATGCGCGAGGCAGTTTTTTTGGCGTGCGGCACAAAGCTCCCATTACGTTCGGGATTGATTTGCCCTTTACAACGTTATCTATTTCTGCGCAAATCGGCTGTCATGTGTGGTGCAAGACTAATGAAAATGCGAAAATAAACAAGGCTCGTTTTGAGATTTGGGAAAGTAGGGCTAATGGTAACGTAAATGTCAGTTATGTGACAAGATCAGGTTTTTTAGATGTAGTAGAAGGGTTCTATTCACTCTTCTGCACTAACCTAAGTAGTCGACCAAATAAGCTGACGTGGCCGACTATTACTGCTTAAACGCACTGCCCCAAACAACGGGACTAGTCAGCCAGATCTTAAGTCTTCAAATGATTGTATTAATATGAGGTATTGGCAATTTAGCGTACCGAATTCAGTGGTTGAATTGAGTACTGAAAAACTGGTTTTGGTAGAACAGCTAGAAAACGTAGTAAATCTCTACAGACATCAGGTGCTGGGACACGGAAGAAAGACGAAGCTGGCACGCTCGTTGCCGGTAGACGTTTCTTGCGACCTATTCAAAAATATATTGAAATATAAATGTTTAAAATTTACTGAAAGATACACCTAGCAATGTGACATTTAAACAAAACATGGGGTCGTTCCCTATGTCAAAAAAAAGCAGGCGTACTGTTGAGGAGAGCACTAATGATTTGGTCGATTACTTACGGATTTTGTTGAAAGCTTTTCGAAGGGTATGGAGACCGCACGACAAAGATAAACTCTGAGGGTGTACACGTGCAACGAAGGAATAAACACATCAAAAACCAATGATATATCAGTGTAACGAAGTGACTGTCGCCACTGGACCTGAGCCCTATCAAAGAGCGCAACGCATGTTCAGCATTCGTTCCATAAGTACCTATAGCATTTCCTATTCATCGTTTGTTTGAACCGAGCAGACACGATTCCTCTATTCTTCTTCTATTCTATTCTATCCAAAGTGAGATTTAGGCCTGTCTTTCGCGAATTCGAAATATCATAGCTTGTTGCGATCGTTGTGACACTTCATTGCCGTGTCTGTTACCCCGCTATTATCATTGTTCCACGGTGTAGCTTCACGATGTGCCTTAGCCGCTTTTCTCATCTAGAAAATGTTTTTTTTTTTTATTACTCGTACAGCACACGTGAACAAACGTCAGATATCGCAACGGAAAATGAGCTTGTTTAGCTGAGAACTTAAACGTAATAACACCGTTGTAGCGCATTATATAGCGCTTGCAGTTTAGCTTGTCATCATTGTCTGATGTACAAATGTAGGCACGTAATATAGACGACTACGTACATATTGTACGTAAATCGAGCATATCCAAATTGCGCGGCCAGAGTTTCAGTCGTAGCAGTTATGTGACTATCCAAAAAAGAACCGATAGTAAAATATAGGGAATGTTAAATTAATGCAGAGAAACTATAACAGAAATTGCTATAGCCTTTAATGGGAGCGATCGCGCAGCGTTGAACTTGGGCGGGAATCGAAATAACGAAAAACTAAATATCGGGCTAGTACAAGTAGCTAGAACGAGCGGAAAAATATAACAATCTATAGTGGTATCCGTACAATAAGACACCTTTAAGGAAAGGGAAAAATCACGTGATAAGATATAATGCATTAACCCTTAAATAGATACGTCGTAGCGTCAAATGGTAGGCAGGCAGGCAGGCTTAACAAAGGTTTAAGAAACTTTCGGTTGGAATTAGGTAGCGTATCAAACGATCCCTGCTCCACTAACAGTCTCAGCGAACCCGAAAGCACTATTTAATATGTGTTTTATTCGAACTCCTTTGTCCCGTTGCGGCTTGCGGTATATCGGGAGAGTTTCTATCGGTTCGCTTATCCACCGTACTTATAATAGATAGCAGCAAATTAGTGCTCCGGCAGAAAATGTATCAACTCTGGTTAACGCACCATAATGGTATATGAACGATAGGGTCAGGTCTACTTTTGGATGGCCTGCAGAGGCCATTCGCTAATGAAACGTCCTTAGAGGACAATCGCACGATAGCGATCCTAAGAGTGTACATGTCTCAGGGTTTATAGTAAGTCAGTAGTCGATTTATGTCGAACCAATGATTTCAGTCCACTGGGCTGACATCTTCTGAACCTTAGCAAAACGATCTTTGCTCTGCTGTGGCCTATGCTCAGGGTGTTATATACGCTGTCTTTAACGGTTACGTTTTTCGGGTTTGCTTTCTTCAGCGGATCGATTCTGAACGGCTGACAGATGCACGGCGGAGGACGAATCGGCGAACGAGGTTAGCAATGCGAAAAAGGGTTTATGCGACTATGAACTGGCAAAGCAGTGTGTTCTTGTGTACTCGTCCGTTTTTGGCTGATCACCGTAATCGTTAGTAGTACGCTAACTACTACAGATAAGTCAAATGCCGATACCGTATGCATACAAACGAGACGGGCGTCAAACGTTCGTCTGCGACTTTTCCTAAACTTTCTACAACAAAACATAGCAAAGGAATGCCCTTGATCAACACGGGTTGATAGCCATGCTTCATATGATAACACTGAAAATAGCTCGGTGCAAGTTGTAGGCCAAAATGAATCAACCTGAAATGCTTTTGCATGAACATTTTATACGGAACAAAAATATTGCTCTATTGTACTTGCTTGATTTTTCGGCCTTTGCTAATAGGCTTAAGTGGTGTGTCTTCTATATCCTTGTAGAGTACTTGAGGCACTTTTTTAAAATTAAAAAGGCAGCCATATTCTCTAACATACCTAGATTGTATATCGCTACCTTATTCTATAGCTACAGCATGTTCATATAAACGTAGATTGAGTTTTATTTGAATTGTATTAAACCCTTGTGTATTAAACCCCTTGTGACTAATTTGCTTGGTATATAGACAGCTCAAAAGCCCACTGACGAGTTTAAAAATGGACCCAGTTGATGCATATACGTAGCTCGTATTGATGTGTGATAACATGAATGAATGAAACCTGTTTAGACATTTGCACTCATTTTTGGGATGGGTCGAGATAATCAACAGTTCGTATGTATTATAGCCTTTAATGGCTGAAATACACTCTTGTGATGTATGCCAATTGCCAGGTGTTTAGCGATGAGGGTACTCGGCAACTCTCATGATCTACTTATTACGACAAGTAAGTTAAAATTAAAAAAAGATTACATCGTACATGAACGTAAGTTTTTAGGACTGAGATTCGGGTCTGTATCGAACAGTACTATTATCATTTTGGTGATATAAAAAACGTTTTTTAAAATAATAGAAGCAATACGATAGTTCGACTACCCTTTGTTTTTATCAAGTTTTTTCTTTAATTATTATTATTATTATTGTCATTTTAAACATAATCAAAAATATTTATTTTATTGCTTTACGGTCCACTCAAGATCACAGTTTGTGTATTTAGCATTTCCTTAGAGGCAACTATACTACAGTATTTCATACGCATTCTCCGTTTTTTTTTTTTTTTTTGTTTCCATTCTAGTTTTTGTCTTTAGTTCAGCTGAATCCGATTATAATGGAGTATACTCGTAAAACGAGTATCGAGCATCTGCATCAAATATCTACCATCATCGGTCTCTTTGACACATCCAATTCGAGTGCGCGTTTTTGACACTTGGGTAAAGGGTACTCGCTAAAATTGTTGTTCGACATCTCTGTAAAGCTAATTTTGATTGAGATAGCATCTTGTTGACAATGAAGAGGCTAAGATTTATCTAATCTTTTAATATACGGTTATCGGCACGTCAGACAGGTAGTGCGTCCTAACGCTCCGTATCCATTCTATTCTGAGTTGAGTGGTCCACAATTGTCCTACGGCCACCAGCGGTACTGTGACATGTCTTTGTTAATGATAACTGTCAACTTGGAAAACCAGTGAACGGCTTACTGAGTGAAAATTCCGTGGAAATAAGCGTAGGCGCGAATCGAACGACTATTACGGCCAGTGCTCCATGTCTGTGAGAATCGCGGCTACTATTGTTCTAAGTAAGGAAAAGTTTGCTGGACGATTTTGCGATTGAGGTGGATTCGTATACGTCTGCTACTGAGATCTAACGCTTTTTACAATACACTGGTGCAAAAGGGCCTCCAGTAACAATCCTAAACCTAGTATTTCATTGTTGTCAGGAGGCTGTCATTATCTTTAAGTTATCGATTTTATGCTAACTTGTACGTGAAGAGCGACGATGTCAACCATACTGTCGCACAAAGAAAGACCATCTGTTCCAGTTTTAAGGTTGAGATACCAAGATGGCAAGGAACCTCGCGATTCGAAATATCAGGATACTCTTATAAGTAAACTCAGTATCAGCAGATTACTAGGACCCCGAAGCCCGACGCGCGTCTTATCTCGCTCGACGCTCGTTTTAACTGTCCTTTCTGGAGTGCTGTTGTTTGATTTGTTCACGGGTGGGCCCTGTGTAAGGCTACTGATTCCTCTTGTGGATTATGCACTCCCCGTGCTGAACGAGCCCGACTTTGGAAGGAGCGTGGTAAGTGATTGTCCACGCATCGTTTACGGATAGCCCTAATTTACAGTTAATTGCAATAGTCTCTCAGCTAATGAGTGTATTTTACCAGAAAGATAGGATTTATGAGACTTCAGAAGAGGACTCAGTGTTTATATCTGTATTGACCAGCGTTGGCATACTTTATAAAAACGAAGAATTTACCCTACATACATTAGGTATTTGTTTATTATTGTTAAACCTTTGCAAATTTAGGCTCAAGGCAGAACAAAAGAGCTTGCAATAGCCAATATAAACAAAATATGACATAAATTTGAACTTTTCAAGTTCCTACCTTTTGAAGCAGACGATCAATATTTCACTCACGATACAGTATCTTTACAACAGTTAAGGGGTTAGGAAAAAAACACGATGCAAAAAATTAATTAATGAAAGTTTTTAAATACTTGTAGTCGAAATTCTCTCTTCCGCTTGTTCGCATATGTATCGTCGTATAAACCGCCAGCCAACCACCTATGAGAACTAAAAGCTTTCCTTCACCACGCGAAGTTCAAGAGTCGTTGTCCAAAGTAAGCAAACTTTGCAGCGTTCATTTGATGGAGGAAAATTAGTGTCTCTTTGGTGTTATGGTGATTGAATTTGACGATTGCCCACGCTTAATCGCGTCATGTGTAACACTGCGAAATGGGTCACAAACATATTTTTCTCACATAATCAGATGTTTCGGCAAAATTTCATAATCATTTACGAGCCTGTCAATGGTGAGAGTGTTATAGGAGGAGCTGGTCCGAAGTCGTGGCTTCGAATTCGAGACGCACGAAGTGACGACCAAAGATGGATACATTATAGAAATGCATCGAGTGTATCACAAAAAATTCAGCAACAGCGTCCGGTTTGTACAATATGTCTATATTTTAACCCAATTTTTCTATTAGTTTTTGTATATGCATACGATTGCTTACTCGAACACTGTTACATTCGCGGGACATAGAAGTGCCACTGTTTTTTTGTTTTATAACATCAATATCGACCGATAACATCAACTACTACTAGAAGTATCTAAGCAGCGACAAATGCTAAAATGCGCTCCTCCGAGCTCATCTTGCATTGAAAACTCGCTTTTTCAGGCCTGCGCTGATGCTCGGATTACCGCTCTTCTGTACTTCAGCGATAACGGTCGTTGACTACAGGAACAACACAGCTGGTGCGTGAATAGGCTTATATTTACAGAAATTAGAGTCATACTGCAAGCTAAAATAATATGGCTATGTCGAACCCTCACGGCCGACACATAAAAACGAGATAAGCGTAAATTTCAGACTGCTTCTGTTGACTGTCTCAGTGGACCGTTCACTGTATTACTCGCATCTGTAATACATTCTACGGTATATCTTGTGCAGCATATCTGTTTGCAGATGCCGGGTATGATGTTTGGCTGATGAACGTACGAGGTAATCGATTTGGTAGAAGGCACGTTTTTCTCGATCCTGTCAAGGACAAGCTTGCCTTCTACGATTTTACCCACCTCGATATAGCAGAATTCGACTTTCCTATGCAAATCGACTACGTCATACAATATACTGGACAAACAAAGGTACCAAAATTTCAAGATTTAGGAAGACCAGGTAAACATTAATATATATATATATATATATATATATGTAGGCAAACAAGTGGGTCGTCAATAACACAAGGGACTATTATAGTTAGTTAAAATTCACATAGCAGATTATTACAAAAAAGAAAAAAACAAGAGCAAATTGGTGCGGTTTGATCAAGTCGTTATTTCAAGGACGATGAATTATGAAGAAATTGCTTGTATATGGGAACCGGCTCTTCCTTCTAGAACGATTTGTTACTACCAGGTTGAATGTTTATGTCCAGTGTAATACCGTTAACCAAATTTGTACGACCGGACATTTTTTTCATTTTCTCAAGATCTTGAAAATAGTTGAAAATGATCAAGAAAAAATACGGAAGCTCGGTATTTTCTATACGAATCTCCGCGATCTGGTAGCAGCACTTAACCCCTATGCATGCAAGCCACTTTCAATTTTCTTTATCTATAAAGTACTATTTCGAAGGAACTATAAAGTTTTTTTTTTTTTGCCAATTTTGATTATCCGGCACTTCAAACTCTTCTTGTCAGTACGTATTCGAGAACATCCAACAATACCTCAAGAAAAAAATGTAGCGGATCATCACTTCCCGTCATGTTGTACGTAATTTCTTTTAGTTAACTGGTCATTGGAAACGAATGTAATCGAGCACTCTCTCTCACTCAGTTCTTTCTTTTATATTATACAATCTATTTTTTTGCAACATATTATTGAGCTCACCACTGTACTCATAACTATAAATAATTAATTATTTACAGTTCACGCAATGCGATGAGTGGGGAATGTGTGTTTTCCCTATCTAACCTATCTACACCTATCTTACAATCACGTCTTCGGTATCGACGCTATATAGGTATATTTGACCGGTGTTTCTCAGGGGGCAGCCGCTGCATTCGCCCTACTCTCGAAACGGCCAGAATATAATTCAAAGGTCCACGCCATTGCATCGTACGGCGGGTTTCGGAGTCTTTGCTTCTCCAGCAATGTTGGAGTTGTCGTGTTCTCCAAACTAGCATGGCCCTTATCGGTAAGTGCTTTTTAAAAGTCACTCGAATGTACATATACCAGACAACACAACCATATGGCGTCAAGGTAAAGTTTGCGATCGCCCCGTACACATCGAGGACAGGGCTTGTTTTGTATTGTTGATGATAGCGATTAATAAACATGTATGAGTACTGTTTATTTTCTCAGCCACTGACGCCATTTGTTGCAGCTTGTCATAAACCATGAAGAATAGTACTGCGAATGAAATGACCTTCCAGCTGATCACCAATACCAGTTCATGGATTAGTAATAATTCATATATTTACTGAACTCGTGTGGTGTTCGTCCACTTCTACTTACGAACACCCATTGCGGTCCTTGACTTCGAATAAGTCAATCTATCACATTAAACAGATGCACCACTCTGTTCCAGCTGCCCAGCCTGAACCCAGGTTGGTCTAGTTTGTTGTATTCACTGTATGGTTTTGTTGAATCATCCCATCACTTTGTCTTAGCTATTTACTTACATTGATTCAATACACTGATCCGTTACTTTTGCTTCGGAGGCTTACCCCAATTCAGCTGCTTCATTACCCTGCTCCAAGTACGCCCCTGGTCCGAGTATCCTAGTGACATGTGTCAATTCTATCGTGCTCGTGTTGTGATTGAGATGGCACTCTGCTGCCTTTGGCCCGTTATTTCCTAGGGACTATTCTGGTATGAAAGTGTTTTTAACTTTCAAAACTGAATAAAGTAAATGGGGAATATAAATAGGGAAAAATATATATTTTTCATAAATTCTAAACTGGTTAACACAGCACATCCGACTGTTGCAGTCAAAAAGATAAGTAATTTCTTCCGAGGATCTAATTTTCGACGTACTATGTACAACTCGAAAAGCTAAGACCGTTTCAGGTTTAAGTGTATCATAAATGCCGACCGTTTCTGAGTTAATTGCCGCATCTTTCCGAAGTTCGCAGCGCATATAGGTCTTTCATATTTGTTGACCGAAAGAAATTTTCCCATATATCGCTTTGATCAATATTTTCTGTTCAAGCCAAGTCCACACGCAAAAAACACACAGAGGTATTCCCGAAATGGTAGGTAAGTACGTGAATACAAGCCCTTCTTTCTCCTTATTTGTATTAACTCAAATTTAAGTTTATAATCATAACTATACAGAATAAGCCAAGACTAGATGAAGGCCTGTGTTGCCATACAAACGCGGAATTTCTCTGTGTTGTTTTACATAGCTATCCTGGACTAAACAATACAGGGTAACTATATAAGTTACTGCGTTTCGAGCACACGTATCGGATGCCTTCGATGCTAATTTTACGGAGAAATTAAAAAATCTAACCGGCAGTGCAGAGTGCGATTTAGCTCAATAGGCATACGTATAAGTGTCTATATGTTAGGTCAGAGCATCGTATATTCAGCAACTGTTATATCACATGTTGTCGTTGTCAAGAACGTAACACATTTTCTTTTTTTTTTTCATTTCATACCGGACAAAACTGTGTTATACAAATGTGCACCATACTGTGGATAATCCCGACCATGGATGAATTTACTATAATTATGTATCTACTTTAATTATGTACCTTCTGGTTGATGTGCCCGTATTTAGAGCACTCAATACCGGAGCTCACATTGTGCAGCAGAACTTCATATGGACCTATGGGAATGGACAGTCATTTTTCGTGTGCCTAACTTGGCAGTAAATGGTTATAAAATGTCGTTTCTAATACCTCTCCTCACAGCCCTTTCTAGTAGGAAATGCATTTTTCTCATTCTGCAGAATAACAGGCTCGTTCGCACGAAATCATGAATAGCTCATCATAGCTGATTCACAACAGTGATGTTCTATAAGCGGATTTTTTCAAAAGTTAATAAATTGTAGTGAGCCTATTATTGGGCTATATAACGACAAAAAAAAAGAAAAAAAAAAAAAACGTTAACGAATAAACTGGAATAATTCTTCCCTGCAGAACCGGTTGCCTTTAACGATAGTGTTAAGCTAATCATCACCTACATAGTCCTTTCCTACCTAGCAGTTATTGAAGCATATCGATAATGGTAATATTTTTTCATCATCATGACGCAAAATCGCCAAGGTGAACGTATGCTTCAAGGAGCTTGCTGGTCTGCTGACCAAAAGACTACTTGCCTTTTTAGGAAGTAGCAAACTTCTACCGAGGGAACAACATAGATTTCGGAGGAGCGGAATGCGGTGTCCTGATGCCTGATATTAAATAGGCACCCTAAATAGCCGCATTCGGCCCTGCATCCAAATATCTGATCCTGCGTATTTTGGCGTACACAAGTCCACTATGATATATGTTTGCCCTGCCAGCTGCGATCCTCCTAGAGGAAAATATAGGCATTGATGACAAGGTTAAGAGAATCTGGTCGAGATTATCCTATACGGGTATAGCTGGGTAATTTACCCTTTTGGAAAATTTTAAGAACATTCCGCGGCTTTGACTAGGATTGTTGCGGCCGTAACGGAACTGGGCCTAACGGTCAACTTGGATAAGGCCATAAATTCCAGAAGGGAGGCAGGATCATGCCTGGCGATATAATGCCTCTCATCGTATCGTTCCTTCGGTACGGCAACGGATTCCGATTATCTCAGGCTATTTATCTCATTTAATAATCACTACTTCACCCCGCAAACCACAGAAAGGTATAGAAAAGCATTAATTTTATCTTGTGCAATTAGGACTCCAAATCATCGTTCCACCACAAGAGCGCTCTGCGTTTTCGGCTTCAAAGAGGCACCCGTAACGGGATAAGTATAGTTTAGGGGGATCTTACTGCAGGTGATCTCGAGCTACTTAACCAATAAAAGCCTCTTTCCTCAGGCGTGCTCTTGGCTTTTATCGTGCACTCCGCTGCTCTCCCTGAAATCTCGTTGTGGACTTCCAGCAAATGAGAGCTTCTCTGAATGTCTCAGCAGATCAACCTAGCGAAAAATGGAGTTGTAACAGACGTGAAGGACTGTAATACATACCATGCAGGATTAGCCTTCTAGTGCCCTCGCTCGAGAGCCCGATACACTGATGCAAAGCAGCTATGCTGTAAACTTAACCTATTTTTTTCTCAGTCAGTGAATGTTCCAATCTAGGGGCCATACAGATTATCATTGGATCCTGTGATATAGAACATATGTGTTGTTGCTAAGTGTTTGTGGCATATATTTAAACATGTACCATCAAAATGTAAAGCACATGTTATGGTTTTTTCTCCAACGTTAAACTAAAGTTACACTCCATTTCTATACGAAGGTAGTTATTTCATGGTTGCTGAATATTTAATGTTAAAATCAAGCGCCTTGAATTACTAGATGTTGGTTATTGTTTGTTATTATTTGTTTTGGGTACCTAGGATTTGCTGCTGAATATCGAATATCTGGCAGCCCTCTTTCTCTCTTTCTCACCAGTAGGCCGTCTATGTGCGAGAGCTGGCAACTTCTGCGGGACGCTTATGACGTACGTGGGCTTCAAATCGGACCATTATTTCAATGTTGTAAGTATTCACATTACAAATACGCCTTGGCTTCATTTCTAAAACTGCAGGAACATTTATGTATATTTACGTATTATATTTTGTTCCAATACCGCTGACACGAGGTTGTGTAAATTAGAAAAGTTTGAGCATTGATTACAAGCGACATCCGTTTGTAAGCTACCCGGCGAAAACGTTTATCATTTCTTTTTCCTCCAACGTTATTTGTATGGTCTAACAATTTGTCATGGCTTTACTTGTATATACGTACATAGTCATCTTGAAACGATTATGTACACATATATAATGAAAATACATCTGAAGTCAAAGTGGCATTGTTAAAATATCGGAATCTTCATTTATGGAGAATGTAACTAAAAAACAACAATGCAACAACATAGGGTTTTACTATGGGACTGCGAAAAAAAAATGTATTGAACGACATTGTTTTCAGAAAAGTCAATATACCGTTTACATGGCGTTCGCTTGCTACTTTCAGTCGCGGTTCGCGTTATATTTGGAACATGTTCCCGCTGGCACATCACTCAAGACATTTGTCTACTATGCTCAGGTGAGCGATACATCAGCAATCGGGACGAAAATTATACCGGAATAGTGATAGATGCTAAAGCTATAGTGTTCCAATAATTCCAGACGCGACAAACCGGGTGTGATGGTTCAGTGCGTGATTATGATTATGATCAGGGTGCGCTCACGTCCCTTCTTATCTCGCTCGGCTGGAAAGAGTCGATGAACGTAAAGAAGTATGGAACCCCTGAACCGCCGTTGTTGGACGCCAAAAATATCCAAGTTCCAATTAAAATCTACTACAGCGATGGAGACGACTTCGTGCCGTTTAAGGAATGAGCTTTTATTACTAACTAATAAAAGACTGTCATTTACTGTTCAAGTTCATACTTAGTCCGTAAACGTCTCTTCAATGAGGAACTGAGTTTGACGTCATGCTATTTTTCCTGTCGAAATTGCAGGAGGTGCAGAGAATGGCGAAAGATATAGGCATTCCCTCGTCGAACCTGCATCGAATCGCCGACGATCGTTTTTCACACGTCAATTTCGTGTTCAATAAAGACCGAAAAGACTTCATTGTTCACGCGATCGACTTCTTTCAAGGAGGAAACGCCTCGTGGCCGGAAGACCTAGAAAAACTTCGAGCATAAAACCGATCTATACGAAATCGGTTCTTCCTCTAGCAAGGGTATTTGACGGATGTGTTCTCAGTGCGGAAAGCGTCGATCGAAACACTCCGTAAAAGTGATTACGATGACCCGTGCTTCCAGTAGCACGGTTTGCAATATTACACATATTGTTACAATTAACTACGACGTTCTCGCGTTTAGCCACGAATTACAAGCTTTACACCCTGCAAAACATAAGGCACAATTAACTACGTAATAGAAGGTACGTGTAAAATCAATAAATTCTGCCTTGTTTACCTATACTTCTTTGCGAATCCGTTTCAACTTTAAGTACTGGAAAAGGTTTTCTGTGCAAGTGAAATCAGATATTTAACGTAAGTTGTTTCGATGGGTAGGCAAGCACTTGCGAGGGCTAAAAACGTTAGCAAAGGACACATTTTCATTCGAGTAAAATCTAGCTGTTTTAGCTTGACTCGAAGCTTTTTGAGCACAAAATTGAAGTCAACTTCACCCTTTGTTATTAAGACCAGCGAATTAGGGTGAGGGCGCTCCGTAGGTATCATACACCGATAGTAAGAGGTATAGGTGTGTATTTTACTTTTCGCAGCTTCTAGTTCCAACAAAGACACACCTACTAATAATGCCGATTTTCCAAATTATGTGTACTTGTATTGAAGTGTGTTACATGAATTTTTTGCAACCAGGAGAAATTCGGCTTTCGGAAAAAAAAGAAACATAGGAAAAATTAAATTGTTGGTTCAAGCATTTTAGACATTAAACGACGCGCTAACACTGAAGAATCTCCATCACTGGGTGTCATAACAAATTTTCGATTTAGTTTCAATTTTTGGCGCGAAATTTAAATAAATATCGAGTATCAAAGACACTTTTAAGATCCATAGATTTTTTCGAAACTTTCATTTGGACATTTCGTTACTGATCCACAGATTTTTTCGAAACTTTCATTTGGACATTTCGTTACTGAAAAGACGGATATGTTTTTGTAATAAAATTGGACCCCGATATCCTCCTAAGTGTTACTTTTTTATGTTCTTATATTAATTTTTTTTTTTGGTTTTTTGCAGCTTGCGTGAAATTCTTTTTATCGACTTAATATAGGCTCTACTAGCGAAATCTGGAGTGAAATTCGGGAATTTTATTTTAATTATGGTTGGGAGATATCCAAAGCCTGAATTGGCTGTACGAGAGCATTTTTTCGATAAAATCGCTGCAAAATATAGTACATCAATACAAAACATAAACTCTCTATCCAAAGGATCGTTTGGCATTTGTTACTGATGCGAATAATTATTAATCATGAACATGTTTGTAGGCCCCTCTGTGAGAGACCGTGTGCAGAAATTGTTAACTCTGCTCTTAAGCGTATTGCACATAAACCGTGAAATCTCTTGTGTGCGTTTTGGTCTGCTACAGGTGCCGAACATGTACACTTAATAACAGTACATGGTACAGCTCGAAACAGCTTTTACACTCGTATGTAAACGCTATCTATAGGCTACCCAGTAACCGTAGCAGGGTAACAAAGCTACTTTTATAGGGCGACAGCTCAACGATAGGGAAGTCACGAATGGATGGTATTATTATTACAGAAAGACGGGGTAATTAATTCAAATCTATTTCTTTTTCGGATTCGCAGCTCCCACAATGTGTGCCGTTTCCCAATATAACCTAATGAGACTAGCCGGTGTAGAGTCACCCTGAAATAATCAAGATCAATGAAAACAACGATGATGCATGGTAAATCGGTTGACGAAAGCCATGTGAATGCTCAGGAAACTCCGATAAAAGATTCTCATGATCAGTTAGGTAGTTTGGTCAACTGATCTTACCCACGGAGTGTCGAAACAAGCAAATAAAGGGACGCGACATAAAACATGGCTTCAACGTCGCGTCTAAAACCGTTGCTAATTAAATGTCCTAAAAAGAGCTTGGTTGTCGGCATTTAAAATCGCTACTCAGTGTAAATTTGTATTTTATGTTGCCAGTGCTGGCTCTATAGTCGTCGTCATCATTTAACAACAGGAATCAATGCACTATTCCTCCTGTGCAAAATCAGTCCTATCACTATAATCATATCAATCCATGTATAGATCAATTTTATAGTGAGGGTATAGCACGGATTCATCTTAGGCTCATCTTGTCGTAAGTTAGTTCAACTTTCAGTAACGTTGACCCAAACAACATCACTAACAGTGACGTTGCAATAATTAACAGTAAATATAGGACTATTCCCCCTGTGGAAAATTCGAATCAATACATCATTACTATAGGCGATAAAATAAATGCTGAATATGGTTTCTTTTCCTACATAACGTAACGGTACATCGATGTCAAAGTATTAGAATTAAATTCTATCTAACTTCGGGTACTTCAGACACCGTGCAGATAAACAACGCTATCATTTATATATTTAGTCTGCTCCGAAGTAAAGTAAGTCTGCACTCAAACGTTATTCAAAACGAAACAAAGAAGTCAGGGAGTCAATGTACTAGATAAATCTAGTAGTTTTATAGCTTTATAATATGGAATCTTTGTGTCACTCAAATACAATTTGCAAACGACATATATCTTTTAGCTGCGAGGGCAGATCATTACCTGAAAGCTCATTTGACTGGAGTATTAGCCGAAAGCAGCCACTGGCTCAGGATAACTTTATGCTATTCGTAGGAAAAAACTGAGATATTAGGTCATACGAAGGCCAAGACATGGAAAGGACAGGAGAAAATGTCGACTACTTAGAACTCACAATTAGGTAAAAACAGTCAAATCGCAAATACTTTATATAACTGAAGGCCTAATTAAAAGCGTATCCAAAACAGGTCAGCTCTATCCAGCGTATTCTTCTGTTCGCTAGATTCACCACATCCTTAACCCAAACCACACACGTCCTTAACCCAATTGCAACTTTTTTACACGTCGTTTCCTGTCTGGAATATCTAGAAACTACTGGAAAATGTACTTTATTTCTATGATATCGGCCACAAATCAAACAGCCAGAAACTGTTTGGAAAACTACCAGGTTCTCACTTCAACCTTCAAGGAAACTTCGGCCTAAGCGTCAATAGAGTTAATTTCAAGGACCGAATTATGAATATAAAAAAGATCATCAAAAAATCCTCAGCATACTGGGAATGCAATCAATTCAAATAAAAAAGAGAACCAAACATTACTACAATATGTACCAGAGGCTCGGCAAACGGTAACTTTTAGTTAATAGTATTGATAGAAGAATATACTGCGTATTATAATTTAATCGTGTATCCATCTAAATTCAGAAGCCCAATGTATATATAGTGTATATGTAGGAAAATAACTGTGAGGTCTACGACTCACCTTATTCAGAGATGGGTGTTCGCCTTCCCAAATAGCAAATAATTAATATGCCCACATAACACACGTGTTTTGATAAATAACTGTCTATCATGTGTCCATAAGCCTATAATTGTGCAATAACACAGTTGATTACCATAAAAATACATATATAATTAATAAACTTAACTCAAGCCAAGTGGTGAGGTCCATTCAAAAACTATATGGTGACATATGGGGTGTTTTTCATAGCAGTAGCTTGTACCGGAAACGTATTAGAACTCTCCTAGTATATTCAGCATATAGTTTTCGTTTAAGCTATCAACACTAATAGCAATATTGTTATTTTATGCTACAAATAAAACCTTCTATCATTCAAGGCTAAAAGGTCGTGTGCGTACATTGCCATTTAAATCTTCGGAAGCGTTTTGCCTAGAAGCATACTAAATCTTATTCAGTCGGTCTTTAGAAATTCTATATTTTTTTTTGTATTAATCAAATCCAATGTTGGGATCGGGACGGACGCTCGTTATAACTGTATTTACTAGATTTACTTACCTTGAATTTATTTACTGTGAAATTTTTTTGCGGCCTATCAAGGATCATTGACCTCCACTAGGAACATTAAAATTTACTAAATACAGTTAACGAATAAACCATTCATGCGGTTGTGATATGCAGTAGCAAACAATTGAGGGTCTAAAAATATACAGTATTAGTTGAAAACAATAAGCCATCATAAAGATTCAATTTGGGTTCGGACGAAACATTGAACATGCCATAACTGACCCGTTTCTAATAAAACCCCACGGAAACACGCGAATATATACCTATAACGGCAAATAGATGTTACAAGAAAATATGCAAAGCCAAATAATTCGTTTATAAGCTTTTTTAAACAGGGTTACACTTTACAATGGCGTCTATAAATCCAGAAACGGTCTTTACATCATTATGCAACTTCAAAGGCCGCTGTGAGCCTACTGCTTGTAGGTAGCGGCTTCGTATCAATCGTTTCTTTGTTTCTATTAGGCTCTCGGGAACCAATATTAGCTATCCCCTCAGATATTATTCATAGACCTGATTACAAATGCATAGGAATATATGGAAATATCGTTTTCCTGACTTGACCTCCACTCTTGCCGTTTAGGGAACAAGCTGCCAAGTGCCTTTCGGTAAATACTAGGTTTGTTGACGGACACGGTCGGCAGAGAACTTTCTGTGCAACTTTGCACTGTCAACTTAACAGAGCATTCTTTCAAATTACACATACTTTTTGTCGGGTACTAAAAATAGAACTGTTTGACGTTCCGTATCAGGATAGAGCGGAATACGTGCTAAGGAGCGTCGAAAAGTCAACATAGTCTAACAAAATTTTGGCGCGCATCCGTTGCTGCCGGTACAATAAAACCTGGCTTCTGTTGCACTGTTAGACAGACTATAGATGAACATGGACGAGAAGGGACAGCGCAATAGTGTGGTAAGTTAGCGAAAGTTTCTAGTGAAATAGCTTGAAAGGACTAATCAGTCGAGCAAATAACAATCCAATACTAGCAGTATCCTTTTGTACGACATGGAGGGGACCATTTAATCGGAACTTCCAGGGAAGCATTTTGTTCCAGCTCTCGTAGCTTGTGAAGACTGCTACCCTTTTAGATTGTTTCCTCGCATAGGTAAGCATACTCTTTTGGACCTCATATGTTTATAGTGTATCTAATGAAAATGGTAATTAAGGAATTAATAGCATCAGGGCCAATGCGGAATAGAACTATTTCTGGCGTATTTTGTATTGCATTAAATGGCGATGTGTCGGACCACCGTGCTGAATTATCAGAATATATATAAACACTTGGGGTTGCGACATAGAGGGGATAAAATAACTACCCGATCGCTAATGAGGCAAGCTGTATGCCGCAATAAATGCATAGATTTTAGAAAACGAATCTAAGAATGACATAGCAGAGTTTTATATAAGGCTGTCGCTGCAAAATTCAATTAAAAACTTCTTCGTAGCATTTTATTTGGATCCTGCTCTATTATCTAAGGTAAAGGGCTTCACAAGACTGCGTTTTCCGACGCCACTCTAACCTACAAACTCATCAAGCCAAGGTAGGAATCAGAACAGGAAATCCTAGGACAGACACCAAAATTTATGAAAACAAAAACAAGGTTCTGATAGGGGCATCCTGACATTTTGACGTAATATATGCCTAGATTACATGCATCATATGGAAAATTTACTTTCGGCTCATTGTTTTCGTTTCTGTTTAGCACAGTCAGGCTATTTACATGACTTGTGATATTATCGATACTATATGAACATTATTACTTTGCTAATCTCAACTTAGACTAAGTTACGTGCATAGGTAAGTTCATAGAAAATATCCAATAAAAACGCGAATTGAATGTGAGCAGAATAAGTATCAAACCTACGTCGTAAGGAAGGTGTAGGCCCCGGCAAATGTTACAACGTCAACGTCCTGTGTTGCAAAGCAATACACGTTGCTGAAAGCTGAAGGCTATATATCTTCTCCAAGTATATTGTTCCATAATATTGTGACAATTAAACAGTAGGTGTTGATGCTTATTTTTAGAAGTTTGCGTTCATTAATTAAGAAAGCCATTGACGAGACGGAGTTGCACGCTCGCCACAAGAACAGTAAGGCCCACGTCTCTTCTAGCACTTTTAGGCACCGTTTTGCCTCGGGGTCCGATGTATTTTCATTTAATCTGACGAGCATCTTAGTTATGGCTATTAAAGCAGTATCGGCCAAACGGAAGGAGAACGCTAACTATGACGATAATTTAGTCATACTGTTTTATACACCCGTCATGACCCACAGTTAACCTCCATACGGTTTCATCCGCTTAACTATGTTGGCTGGCTTACGTGGGCCAATTGAATTCGTAACGCAGGCGCCAATAATCAATAATATTACACTTTCGCAGGTATTGAAGGATCGGACTCGTAATACATGACAATTTATCAAGTACCCTACGTGTTAGATAACTGGAAAACTACCGATGCATTCAGTTGTTTTTTTTTTCATAAGGCGGCAAGAAAATTTAACGGGAGGATGATTTAAAACGTCACTACGACTGTCTTCAGCAGTCCGGTTTTTTTTTTAACACAACTGCGTAAAGTTATCGTAGATAGTAAGTCTTAGCCCTCGTATTATTGTAACCCCGACATTCTAATATGTAGCATACAACTTCGACACCGCCTAATAATCTGGAATGTGTAAATGGAAGTAGGATCGGATTATTAGATTGTTTAATATCTGATTGATTAATATCTAATAAAAAAAAATTTCGTACTAGCAAAGCACATACGCCACTGTACCTATGCAAGGATTTGCCTATTGTTCGCACTTCTCGACTGTTATACTAGATAGCAAGTAGCACGACTTTTTGAAAGCATCATAAAAAATTATATGTAATCAATTTAAAGAACTAGATTTTCTCCTAGAAGCGTGGCTCCCCGCAACCTATAGAAGATCAGGTATTTCAGTCGTCCATTGACGACGATCCCGCCCGAAATACGCCATCTTGTGCTTGAAAACATACACGAACAGAAGCACAAGGAGGAAGGTTTCTTTGCAGTTACGTCTGCTAAGCCGTATAGAAATTTTAGCGATAACAGGCAGGCCTTGTACTTAGTGGTAACTTGTAACAAGTGGCCTAGTAATTAATTAATTAAATACAAATGGATAATTATATGCAAATATCAGATAGTCTGAAGCGATAACACCTAACGCTATTCTCATACGTGCGATAACAATTTGCGCAGCCGATAAATGACATCAATTAAGAAAATGATCCGTACTGAACCGTTGTGTATTACACCTTCTTGACGAACCGGCAGTATTGCGGATCCAACATAATAATTATAATAATAAAAATAGTAATTGCACATTGGTCCCCTTTAATTTAATATAAACAATTTTGATTTGCCCCTTGCCCAAGTGAACGTCTTGCCCAGTCGCTCTCGATCTATTAATTGTAAGTTCAGTTCAAGTACGACAGCCCTGCAGTGTTTCTGAGAATTGTCACACAGCTACTTCTATTTCCACTTAATATTGACACTGCAGTGCGGCATCTCAGCTGACACCATGTTTAAATTCAAGTTTATTCTAAAAAAAAACTATCCCTGCTTGTGAATTATACTATAGCTAGACAGAGATCATTTGCAAAATTGGATTTAAGAACATAACGGGTCTATAGTATAAATTTATTGAACGAACATTCAAAAATCTTATGAAGTGCTCTTCCAATCGAACGATACGTCCCTTCTTGTTCTTTAGACGAATGAAAAGCAATGCCCTAAGGGAATGAACGTTTACTCCTGTCAGACTTCCTTTAGTAGTTTCAATCTCTTGGAGAGTTTCAAGAGTGAGCCAGTGCCCATGCTCAGGCCTGAACGCGTCAGACGGCGCGATACTATGCGAGTCCGTGTAAACAGGAGTTCGCGTGCTGGTGTTATAAAACACAGGCATAAAAAGCCCCTGCATCGTTGCATTGTCACCGGGCTGAGAATCACTTCTCTGTCCTAACTACAACGGTACACGCGTATGCTTTCAACAGATTCAGGCTAACTCAATACAATGTCTGCTAACATTAGATAATATTTTTAGTATGAGTGTTTCAAATTAGTATGGTAAATTAGATTTCCCAAAGGCTCCGTCCTATTCTGATCGTTATATGGTCAGGGGGTATATGTGGGTGTGGGGATAGGTGTGATTATGAGATGGCTTCTATTTGCAGCGGTGTATTTCAGCCAGAATGAATAGGATACAAAATGGGACTTATATCGAGTATGTATATAATATCTAACAAAAAAGGAATAGAATCGACAATGGCGTATCATACACATGTGCCGAAGTCATTCTATAAAGCTTATTTACAATGTCTGCTACAGCAGGACATTATTCTCTATCGTTAAAATATGAACTCCCGTGAGCCTTTCATTCAGGGCCTTTTGCGTATTAGTAACCGCTTTGCAAAATAAGGTGTTCTTAAGCTCCGGCAACATTTGAACGAAAGGCACACAGTCTATCAATACCAGTAAACAAGGTTGCGTATCGCGTATGACACACGTGCCTATCAAGGGGCTTGAAACTTTATTGTTTCCGAGGGTCCAATAATAGAGAGATAAAGTTACTGACCACAGATCATAGATGATGGATTATTTGCAAGCGCCATGGCCAGTCTCAGTGATCAGTTTTCTGACCAAAATAAATACCCAGACCACATGAATGTATAAACAAAAACACTCACATATTGATAGGGCTTACAAAAGGCGAAGTGAATTTATAACGACAATGTTGATTGATCGCTTGTCGGACTTACCTATTTCTGGCTAAATCAGTTACCCGGACAGCAGAAGAGTATAAAAAACAGCGTGCGCATATTGATGCAGCCTACGGGATAGCAAAGACGCCAAGCGGGACATAAGGGCTTCCAGTCCTACCTTTAGCGAATCAGGAAGATTTTAACAGATCTTTACGTCCAGGATGACCTAGGAGCGGATGATAGCGCGGCTCATACGTCGTTCGGCTGTTCTAGCTAAAAAGAAGCCAACCCTACGGGAAGGGTGAAGCTTATTGGAAGTTGGATCTACAAATAGCTCTCAAAAGTAAAGCTCTTAGTAAAAGAAAGCTCTTAGTAAAAGGAAGCTCTTAGTAAGGTAAAAGGAGACGCATGATCCAGTTTATTAAGCTCAGTCGTACCACTATATGCGGCCGGTTAGTCGAATAGATGGCAACATCCGGAATCTAAACCAGGAAGCGCACTTTACGAGAATTAGATAGACGTTACAGGGGATGCCGAGTAACGAAGAGCCTGACGGTTTAGCATATCTAATTGATCTGGTAGACATCCGCTACCGCCTTCGGTTAGCAGCCTTATTATATGGAAACCCAAACTCACAGACAACAAGTTTAAAAGAGGCTTTCCCAAGGTTTTCAGATTATTGAAAACTTTGGGAAGTTCCATGGAGGCAAAGCCTCCACCAGCACACGGCATTTCTCCACTTCTCAAAAAAATAACTTGTGCCTATTCTGCAAAAACAGAAAGTAATTTAATTAATGTTTTTTTCAACTGCCGATTGCCTCTCTAATTTTCGTCAAATACGATTCGAGATATTTAGTTACCAGTCACCATGGCGAGACAAACTCTCACCTATACACTCATACATCATTGTTGTTAATATTTTGTAATTATGGTTATTTGGAATCTCCTCCGAGTTTATGGTCATTTACCTTTTCATGGCATTGCCCATATTACGCGCGTCTGTAGCCAATTTTTAGTTAAACGCCATCAAAAAGAACGACGGCAAAGTACCGGACATCTTTTTCTATAATAGATAATTGTTCTTCTTTTTCGGTATAGCCATAACGGTAGACCTGCATTATGACTTGGATATTTGGGCCTTTGGTTGAAATAATCGGAAAGGCCGACGATTCTAGTCGAGTTAACGGTATATATCACAGGTGGAATACAGGAAATGTAGCGCTTTAGTGTTATCAGAAAAAGCATATTCTTTGAAGGCAGCAATTATTTCCGTTTTGCACTGGTATAGTTACTACAGTAGCTATGTTTAAACACGACAAACAATGTGTGACACATTTTTACATACATTATACGTATGGTTTAAAAAAAAAAAAAGCAGAAGCGAGTTATTAATAATAAATCTGTTTTGTGTTTCGTCTCGCCCGGAGTAGCTACGGTGGATCGTCACATTATTTCAAGCTTAAAATAGCCTGAGCAAATGTATCACATCATTGTCGTTGTAACTGCACATCTGATGTGCACACTGAAATCAGATATGGCATCGGCATTTTTTTTACCAGTGGAAAAACACACATCTAACACAATGAAATAATTGCAACAATGATACAGTCATAATCAGCTAACGCATAGTCATAACTCAGATTCGACGTCCATTTCGCGGACTCGGGAACCTTCGATAATGCCTTAATGTTTTTCTGTTTGGGTAAAAACAGCTTTAAAAATGTTTCAGGAATTAGTTAAATACTTGTCGGGAACTCTGTTATTGCCGATGGGCAAACATTAGCCATGTTCGACCGTCAAATGGCCAACCTTTTTTTTTCTACTATGCCATTGACGATGTGCAAAAAAGCGGATATGAGAATGGATGCATACATATTAAGTTTTTTTTTTTTTTTTTTTTTTTTTTTACTAAAAACTGGGTTCGTTCGAATGAGTCATGATTGTTCGTCATCCTGCTCGGTGTCACCCATAGTGCCATTTTTTTTCCCCTCTTTACAACCTATGAACCGGCTAAAGCCTGTCAAGCTCAGCAAACTCCCCCACATCACCCTTCACTCACATTGACTCATGCCTAGACGAACTATTACGCGAAGCTTCAGATTCAGGAAGCGCCGGCTATGCTGAATGTGCCTTAAGAAGTAAACCGTTCATGCAACCGTTCATACTGCTAGGGCGACCCATCAAGTGGATTGTCAACTGGCTTGCGCAGGTAGATAGTTTTATAATACTGCTTTTGTTCCATATAGAAGACAATGTACGTATGTTGCTAGTCGAGACGAAACTGATTTGGTATAGCATAGACTATCGGCAATCCTAACGTTTTGTTGATCGTGATTCAGACCAATGACGATAGCGTTCTTCGACGCTACCGCGTATCTAAAGATTGGGCCATCGTAATGATCAGCCGCATCATCATATTGATAAGCTGCTACATCACCAGGACTATGAGATCATCATTGTTGCCAATGCAATGTGTCTTTAATCCATAATAGTGTTGCGTTAGGACTACTGAGATGAAATTGGCGTATTCGATTGCCTAAAAAGGTCAAATGATAGCTGAAACATGGTCTTAGAGACATTATATAAAACTTTATTTCATTTTACGGTAGCCCCTAAGATGCTTTAGACGGCGTTGATAGGGATTTCATTGGCGTGGTACACGCAGACAGATATATGGAGAGGAGTTGAATCCATATATATATTATATATACGAATTTAAAATTAGCTAATTTCCTTCAATTTCACATGTATTACAATTTCTCATTCCAGCTATTAATATATCTGCCTGACTGATTGGACTTGGACCTTCGGAAAACTGCTGTTGGCCACTGCAATGAATTTAAAATTCTCACCAAACTATAAATCTACAAACTTTAGTAACCCTTCTCGTAACGCACTTGGACTTGAACTATAGTAGAATGCTATAAGTTATATTTAATTCGTTCATATGTTATTTTGTACAATTTACTATAGCCTATTATTTGTGCCTCGTCAAAAATAGCTAAACACTCAGCTTGAGTAGACAACCAGCGATGTTATTTTTTTCTTCTGCTTTATATCGATGTAGAAGTACCACTTCCCGTCAGTGGTCGCAATTCTATGTGGACAGCTGTCATTGTAACTGCATATTGCTCGGCACTTCGCGGGCCGTTAAGAGGTAATGAGGCTCATTTTATGAGACGCAAATGTCTCTCCTTAGAGTCTTTTAAATCGCTAGCTATATGACTGCTTCGGCCAACTCACAAATTGTTTATTAGCTATTTTGATTCTTTTTTTTTTTGAGCTCTTTCCATCGGTTTGTATCGACCTTCTATGGCCTACCGAAACGTCGTCATCCGGTCGTCAATCCAATGTGCCCTTTTGAGAACTTACAAACCAATTTTGAGCGTTTCACTCGGTTGCAAAGTCCTCGCTGTACGCTCATAAAGGACGTCCAGGAAACAATAAACTGGGAGTATTTTTTCCTCTACCTAATATCGGACATGTGGGCGTAGATAAAATTAATTCTAACAGCGCATCGGGCGCGCATTTTCAACGCGGCGACAAGTTTCAGTTTCAAACTTGCAAATATCGTTATCAAGACGCAGTAAATAAATAAATAAATAAATAGTTTGCTATTGGGTCGGTAAGTAGTTCAGTGTAGTATAGCATTCACCCTGTACTTGTGCGGGGATGCGTTCCGTGAGCAACTAGGTCAATTCTTCCAATTCTGAAGATATGGGTGTTCTTTGTCCTTCGATCAGAAAATGCAAATTACAACGTATAGTATCGTTATTATTATATATTGATAGCCGTCGTGTAATTCATGTTTGTTACATAATTTTTATCTGTTTGTATTTATATTTGTGCCTATCTGTTTTTCGTCATTGTACAAGATATACAAAACATTTACCGATCTACTTTTTTCGCCGTATAAATTATACATGAATCCAATAAACGGTTTTTTCGACATGTCCATAGTGATTCTAGTAAGCACTAGCGCATATCTGCTTAATAAGCCATACATTTGCTTGCCACTAACGTTCCTTAATAGGCACCGGAGCCCTTAAAATTGTTGCTCACCGATTAAACATAGGAAGCACCATACTTCCACTATTAATTTACGCGAAATTTTCATTAATCGACAATTGAAAACGATATTTTATTTTTTCTATTAGAAATAAAATAAGTTGTATTCGCACAATCGAACATACTTGAACTACCCTACCCAACTAACTTAAGGGGAAAGATATATGCAGATTTCGTAATTCCATTATAACTCAATACGCGATTATCGCAAAAGATGATGTAAAACTCAAATTCAAGAACATATCGCAGCGAGCCAAAAATTGAGCAAGAACTCAGGAACGAGGTAAAATTCATAAGGAAATTGTATATGATTCACAAAAACCACTAGAGGCGTTGACAAAGTTATCACTATGCGATGATTCAGAGCCAGGTTCTTTTTGAAATTTCGCGCGCGTATTCGTAATGCTTGTAGACGCTGGCCCAAAGAAGCAAGTGTTCTTCTCTATTGTCAATAACAGACTATTCACTATGTTCTGTTATTTTTAATAAATAATGGTTGTAAGCAAATTAATTCGCTTATACTCGTATAGCAAATAAATATTCAGTCCTTTCATTCAGATCCGCCTAAATGGCAGGCTACAGTAATTAATCGAAACGAAATTTAATTCAAACTTACGTAAACCTATGACCCGATCGATGTTACACGCTAAATCGATAACACCTTTGATCGAATCGCAGGTTCTTCATAGACTTCATAGTCAGTTGCACTTCAACTCTTCAACAAAAAAATGCTTCCACGAGCTTGGCAGCCTCAACACTTCAGGGCGGCCTAAATTACTAAATAACTTTCCATTTATGTCAGCATAGAGGGAATATGCTATAATGAGACAGTAGAAGCAAGTGTAACATACTCCTCAACGAAACAGCTGACTCGAATCTAAATGTAATAAACGTTGAATAACAACTTTACAACAAGCCTCGCTTTGTGCATCATATTGTTAATCTGTAGTTTCTTTTATCATTAATGTTTTTTTTTTTTTTTTTTAATAAAACACTATCAAAGTTGCTATGTAACACTGAATGATAATTTGTAACCAATAAAAAAGAACTATGGTGGAGTGGGTTATCTTGTTATAATTAATTAGCTTAACATATAATACACATAATGTATGTGATCTTTGATACGGATGGTCATGTTTTCCGTCTAGCTATCGAATCAATGGCTATCATAAATACAACTGCACGCGCATCTTTTAAGTACGTCTGTTAATATATTTTTCAGTTTGTATTTTAAGATGAAAAACATTGCCGCACGTCTGAGCAATGGCGACGATTAAACAAAGTTCCAGTTATTCAATCCGTTCTCTACCCGTACTTTCTTTTATCGAAGGTTAACGTTATTTCTTGAGGCGGATTTATCCGGCACTACTACCGATTCACATCCAGTTGTATCGCGGAAATTGGTATTCCCATGCATCAGCATCAGTGGACTCTAAAGCTAGCTTACAAAGCTAGAAAGCTCGTGTGTCGTTTCGGGGCATTTTTCCGAAACTTTGACTCATTTCTTTTAAATTCAGCGCCATAGCAGCAGAATATCACGATAGACATACGCTTATAACTAAACACAACCCCGTAGCATTCGTGACTGCTTAGTGCAATCTATTGGTCGGCACGCTACAAGCAAATATCTCTGGTAACATATTTGTGATAACTGGAAGTCACGAGGAGCACATGTCAAGACGCTTGAGTCATGCGCGTGTCACACCTTATTTTCTCCAAAAAAAGGCTGAACAAAATACTCGCCCCAAATGGATCCAATTATTTGTGGTAGAGCCGATTCTGTTAAATGCAGTTAATATCAAAAGTAGCGCATATTTTTGTTTATATTATATTACTAAGAAAATGCACCGAGCAGGCAAACTCCGTAAAGCATCACTTAAGATTGAACATTTGCTATTGCCTTTAGGAACTTCGTCATGTGAGCATCTACGTGTCGTATCTACGCCAAGTACGGCCCCTTTAATATACACACGTTTTTCTGGCTCGATGCTCTTAGGCAGAACGGACTCGAGCGTGTGCTAGTCGGACAAAAACATTTTTGCCTTATAAACGTTTTATATGTAGTCTGTTAGCGACGTCGACATACGTATGCATATAGACATTGTATACTCTCAGAACATCGCACAGCTTAATCCTAATGTCGGATGTGGTGTAATTTATTAAAGATTTTATCAGTTTGTCGTGGCGTGTAATGGCGGCTATTTAAAGATAACGTTTTATGTACACGCAAGTTTTCGTAACGTACGTTTCAGAATTTCCGCTAGCTTACTATACGTTGACGTTAGGGTTCGCCAACTGAAACCGTAGCAAACGTTCACTATTCGAGCACACACAAACTTTGCCGAAGGTAAGAGTACTTTGGAAAGCATCACTGAGGATGCGGTAGTTCTCGTCTAGGTAGATGGCCATTGCAACTCCAGACACTACGCTACTGGCTACGTGATAAGGACAAAGATTGCAATCATCATTTTCTCGTCCTTCTCATTCCCCTTATGAGATGGTTACGGAAGACTACTAACAGTCTGGGCTGTTTATTATCATTATTCGGATTTTTTTTTACTTACTCTGTTTAGAAAGCATACCATGAGCCGTAGAGACGGCACAAATGGCCAAAAAAGATAAGTAATACAGCACCTTTTCTTAAGGTCAAGCTGGAATCGACATAGAACCCGTTGTATTTACCACTATCTATTAAGTCCACAAATATGAAATTGACCATATGGAACTATATAAAAAAACCTTGTTTCCCTCTGTCATCGAAACCGCTAAGTAGCTCGTGAACGACAATTGGTCGAACCAAACGGGACCGTACTTTCAACATTTTGAATGAAACAACTTGCACTGGTCATCCTGAACTGTTATGTACTTAATAGCCAATTCTAGACTGCAGTGTAAAGATTTAGGCTGAAACGTTTATGGCTTCTTAGCTTATACTCCACCTGAATCAATGGTTAGCGGCATAAGCAGACGAGTAGTATATTTTTATTCAATAACAACATCATATTAATACGGCAAACAACTACCTACTAATGAAGTAATTTTTAGGGATGGATGACACTTGGAGAGATAAAGCAGAGAAATTAAGAGGAACCCGGCAAACCCATTAACGTATTGCATCACTGAAATACAGTTGATCCCTCCAAAGTGTAACTCATCGAAATGCCAATTAAGTTCAAGTTATGCAAAATTCTCTCAAGTACACTTCTTGTACGTCCTATGTGGTCGTCCACAAAAATCCGCTATGTAGGGCAGCTGCTTATATAAAATATCGATTTATCGTCATGATACAATTTTTGTACAGCCGTTTATTTGCAAAAGCCGTTTCTCCATAGACTAATCGTTATCGCTGTTGAATCAGTTTCGTCTGAAGCTTTCGCTCTAGCTTACTTAGTAAGTTTCTTTTGTTTAATAAACTTTTCAAGTTGTGCTATTGTTGTGCGTCTAAAATGTACAGCCAGTTCATGTTCGACTAGAAATGCGTAATAGTCAATTTTTTGGTGCATTAACACGACAAACAGCGTTTCCGAGCAGAGTAGAAGGTTGGCCTAGTCAAAGTTTCCGTGACAATACTCTAATGTGAACGTATCCTTAAAGGCTCCATGTACTGCTGACGACATAGATTCTCCCAGAACTCCTTTAGTGGACTGCTGCCTAATTATACCTTACTTCTGTGCCATAGTGAAGTTGCAGCCTTTATAAGAGTTTCAAAAAATTGAGCAGTCTTAGATATTTCTCCTCGTAACAGGTAATAACTTTAGGTAGCAATAATAAAAGTATTGACTTCTTTCGCTAATTTAACGGAACCTTTCTCTTAGCTAATTACGGTATTTTTGGTAATAACAAATACAGTTCTCTTAGAAATAGACTTACAGGTCGCAGATAATGACATTTCGCATATTAAAGATAAGTTATACACAAATAGACGTAACAAAACAAGAAAACATCATGGCGAGATTAACGAGATTGTATAGAGGAGGCATACCGCCACGCCTTTCCCTTTTTCCCGTCTTCCATCTTATATCAGTTTTTATTAACAGACGGCTGCGGGTAACCAATTCCTACTGGCAACCAAAACTGATATGTGGAATTACGCAAATGTTTATTCATTATGTTTACAACTATTAATAATACACTTAAAACGCAAACAATGATATACTGGCCGTTATGCTGTCCTAGTGAAGGACATGAACATCAAGCCAAGTTTCATTGTGGTGCCTGATGTAGCTCCAGCTACATTTGGGAAACGTCATGTTTCGCTATTGAAAGAACGGCTCACACGGTTTTTGTATGTACCTGCGCGAACAGCAGCGTTGGACGCCTAGGAAAATTAAAGGACCCTCTAATTAGAAGGTAAGCTCTCCCTTGTGGTAATAAAACGATTTCTTCTAAGAAATTATCGAGACTGAGTAATGATTATAATGTACACAGAAAGTGAACGGCAAATTTGTCTGTCGATTTGTGACGTTGTTGTTCATAGATTTGGCTATCTCCTGAACTCCCTCTTTGTATTGTTTTGGTTTTGTGACCCCTGCAATAACTATAAACCTTTCAAGAACGGTAACCTTGTTTGCGTACGGGGCTTAAATAAAGCACCACCTTTACTCGTGATACTCAATGGCTGGCCAATGGATAATATAGGCGCCATCTGTTCTCAAACGACGTGCAAAAATAGGATAAGGGTTTTATCTATATAAAAATAGCAAAATATACTTTACTCTTCACTGCACATTATGGTAGAGAAATTAAGAACACTATAATGCATTTTAAAAGTTCCCCACTATATGGAAGAAAAACCAATCGATTTCCTCGTACGACATATTAGCTTGACACCCTAAGCGTTGACAACATACGGCGCAACAAACGTACAGACAGAGGTTATGGTAAGACGATTGCTCGGCAAACACAAAACGAATTGCTGAGCTCGGTTAGACGAAAAGCAAGATATAACTGTCATCTGGTTGACCCATATGTATGTCGCAACGCGAGTAGCTTTGTCAGGTAAGGTCTAGCTTGTAAAACTCATAAGCCACCCGCTACAGGTTTCACAAAATTTCAGACATTAGTAGGGTTTCCCATTTTCTCAACTGCAATACTATTTCTGCCAGCTTTGCCTTTGACTTTATACTCATTCTAGCTACGAATTAACAGGTAAAAATAATGGGTGGCTCTCTTGAGTGAGTTTTCAACTTTTCCGGGTTAATAATTTCGTCCGAACGAGGTGCACTGTATTCGGCCCGCCAGTGTCGACGAATTGTCCTGTTTACTATGGGTACATTTGAAATGACCCTCTACCCGTGTTCACAACTGTGGGCATTAAGCTCGCAAATACATCGACTTGGACGCTGGAACGCGACAAACGCCGGAAACACACGTTTGTGCGTGATTCCACGAATACACTAATGGTAAAGGCTTCAGATGATGTTCTGTTTTGAGTTAAAGGACTATGGTGCTCAACAGACGCATATAACGTAAATGCACGAGGTAGGCAACCGGTCGCAAACCTGGTCACGCTCAAAAGCCAATCTATCACAGTCAGGATTGTTGCAATATAGGCTCTCCATAGGCGCGTAGGTGACACATGCAGGTATGTTGTTGACAATGTCGCTGCTGGTAACAACCAAATAAATTACTTTACTGACAGATAGAGTGACTTGCTGATAGAGTGACTAGAACAGCCAGAGCTTTGCGTGCAAAGAATCAAAGGTTTGAGCAACATATTTCGGTAAGATAAAAGTACTCCACTATAATTTAGGACCACTATTTTACCCTATTTAATAGGAATCTCTGTCTTATTTTTAGTTTACATATTAATTCACTGCGTAAATTGATGTAAACATTAACAAGATCTGTAAGGTGCTTGTGTAAAGAATGATATTTATTTAATTTGATTCTATAAATAAAGATAGAGCTACTCGCATACATTTGCTGGCGTCGATGAGCTGGGATTGCTTTTAAGTTAATACGATAATTCTTTAGAAGCGCGAAACATCAGGGTTACAAACAAGGCTAGGGTGGATCGAAATGAAAAGGAATTCATATAGTTCGAAATATAACTAAGAACGTTTGAAATTGACGTGTTCTACTGCTTGTATAAATTAATAATACTACCTGAGTTAAACATTTAGACTTAAATTATACGTATGTTCGGATCTGACTTAAGCAAAAGTTCTCATTCGCCACACTTTAAGGCTGACAACGGATGTCATGGTGCGGATGACAAAAAAGAACCCATTTTCACTTCGTAGTCCTTTTCTGAATGAGCACCCGGCCGCCATCTTTCCAAGGACAGAATGTGTCCTCGAATGAACAGGTCTGGTAAGAACTTTGGGGACAATTGTCAGTATTCAACAGCAGGACAAGCGACCCAGTCAGAGTAGTAGCAGACCAGCCCTCTCCATGATAGAAGTGACCACGGATTCTCAATGAGGATTCTGCTACCCCCATAGCATGGGTAAGATTGAAATTAGGAATCGTTGAAGTCTAAATGAAAGAGATCTCTATTGCTACCCTTTATTCTGAGCAATTTTGATGGAGAAAAAGAAGGCAAAGGACCGAGATAAATGCTGGACAGCTCACGGGACCACTATCTAAACGATTTGCCTACCATGACTACCGAGTATAGTGACTGAGCGCTTAGCCGCTACAAGCAGTCCTCCAAAAATTAAATGCCACAGTTTCATTATTCAATAATTTTACTGTTATTGTTCAGAGCAAATATTTAGGGGACCCTATAGTGCTCTAACTAGCCCTACCATGCAAACATATCAAATATAAGTGGCATGCCTATATTTCATTATATATTAAACACTTGTAGGCGCTTAGATGTTGAGCCTACAAAAAGGTGTGAATGAATTAAGGGTACTGTTAAAAATTCGTTACCGAAAGCCATACTCAATATATGATGCCGTTATTCAATTGTTTACTTCAATTGACAAAATAGCAGCAATACCATTGACAGACAACGCTACGTCTGTCATCTACGATTAGGATGCGGGAATGTATATAGTCCTACATATGCAGATCTAATTAACAAAGTTTCGTGCGTATTGTCCTTCCTTACGGTGCACAAGTAACTCTTATTTGGTCCTTTGTCAGTAATGGCTTCATCACCACATAAGCTAGACATACGCTGCTATATATATATATATATATATAACACTATAAATCAAATCTCACACATCGTCCTCATCGACTACGTATGTAGAGGGTCAAGCAACAATAAACACCAAGTCGTGTTTGGTGAGATTCGATATTTCCGTTTATTCCACGTAAATAATATGGATCATATGAGACTTGCCTATAGAAATCGTCTGGTGAACGTAGCCAAATTACTTTAGGTAACTAATTTTAAACATTGAATTTGGAAATAGCGAAATGTGTGCGTAAAAAAAAACTAAAATTATAGATAGACGATTATGTTAATGCGTGAATATAGCAGCTTGAATGGGTTTTTGTTTCTTCCAACCGTGCAGTTTAAGGTCCCGTAGGCCATTTCTATCTTTGATACTATATTTAGCATATTCTGAGCTTCCTTCGATGCTGGAATTCGATCCATGTGGTCCTAAAAAGAAAACCGCTTAAATTTAGAATGCTTCACTCTTCACTGTAATTTGTTCCATCGAAAAGCGTAGTAAACCCATTGAAGTCTGAGTCGGGTAAATAAACTTATCACTCGTTGGGCTGAGATGAAGCAATTTGCTAAAACCTTTCCGTCCGCGAGGGATATTAACTAAGTGGCTTTTAATTATGACATATGTATATATATTGCTTGCTATTGGTTAGTAAGGATGTGGGCGAGACGCAAAGAGAAATGCAGTTCAATTCCCCTATAGTGGTTTTATGATTTGCCCTGTAGGCATTCGTAGAAAAGTACAATGTACAAACGATTACTACATATGGCCAGTATCAGTCCTAATGATGATTGCAAGGGACCTAACAGCACCTCACTCTCCCCTAGTGGGAGACGAAGCCTTGACAGCTTTAGCAATTGGCCTGAACTAAGATTGAAACGAATTTTTTCCCTCTGTCCCAGCTGTTAATTTTATCACTCTATTCTTTCTGTCTCTTGTGCATGCTTCAATATTGTTTCTTAATGCGTAAAAACATTTCACGTATAATATACGCCTTTTCCTCACTTCAAAAGCGGATACTAGCGTTGTATGATAAGCGATCATTGTTACAATCTCATTTTTATGACAAAATTGTGCGCCGACTATTCTAACTTACGCCCTCATGTCGTTTATTAGAATGAGGGTGTTTTTCTTTTTCTTATAAATTATGCCTACGTATAGAAGAAAGCCGCACACATTTGGGGCAAACATATCCTCATATATTCCACGCGTATTGTTTTTTCGGTAGAAACAGCTATTATTGAATAATAATTTAGATTCAAGTCGCTATTTATGGTTGTCACTACTGATGGTATGAGTCAACGTTTAATTAATACGCCTGGTAAGGTGATGAATTATTTCAGAGGAAACTGAGGTTATTTGGCTCATTGAGCAGAGTACGCAAGTGGAATAGAAAAAAATCTACCAATCTTCGCAGCACTGACATAAATTTTCCAACTGGTCGCTAACGTAAACCTCGGTCACTTTGAGTGAAAAAAAGCAGCAAAGTTAACGACCCTCAATTGAAGAGGCGTTTTAAGAAAGGACACTGTCAAGGATTTACCAGCTCCGCGCATCTGCCGGGATAATGAACTCTATACAGCGGATGCCTATCCCATAGCTACAGCATATTTGCCATGCGAAACCGGTACCTTCGCGCAAACTCTGCTGGAACTCTGAGATTTACTGGAAAGTGACCTCGCCTGTGCCGCTAGTTTCATAGGTAGTATATAAAGTATGTGTCATCCATGAGAGCAAAGGGCGTTGCTGTCATCGTCGTGACCGATGCGATGAGATTGATTGATACGGGTAAAGCACCTGCTGATGGTCGCCCTAATTTGTTTCCTGTTGTATTTAATTAAAAAAAACCCAACGCATATGTTATTCCAGGAGGTGGAGCATTTAGGGCAGGTTTATTGTACTGTGTTCTTTGTTCACTGGTTACTATAGGTTGTGAGCATATTTCCGTTTGTCAAATCGGCAACTGACGGCATAACTTGTAACTTATGCTATAAGTATTGCTGAGCTATGGCCTAATCTTGCGTAACGCCGGAAAATCATAAACAGAACTGGAGATTGTTTTGGCATAACAGCGGAACATAAGCAGGCTATGGCTTATTAGCAGGTAATGGAGGGCAGCCATCCTGGGGCATATACTGGGTTATTTCTTCTGCAACACAACTTGATTTTTCCTGGGTCTGTATAGGAAAGTGAAATAGGAATAATTCATTCTGATGTACCTCCAAGATTAGGCGTCTCAGAGCGGGCCGTCAGAATGCGAGTAACAGCTATGATAAAATTTAGGACATGCGTAGTAGTATTAAAACGTGACGTCTAATGTGAAATTATTAAGGTCGTTTGGGCAGGTACTATACCATGTACGGCAGGATGACCGTTTGGTAGCTTTAAGACGTCAGTTTTTTCAAACTAAGCCTCGTATAATATTAATATAGGAAAATATGTAACATATATGTTACGGATTGCAGTGGTTGTTGGCGCATACGAATTTTTGATTCATACAACTTCAGTCTCTAAGATAAGGATGATGTTTTATTTTATTGAATTTAGAACTCGAAAATGTCAGCTCACATAAATTATAAAGCGAATAACAATATTTGATGGGCAAAAAGGTTACAAAAATGACCGTGGCCCGTCACTAAATTCAGATAAGACGTAGCAGGAGCGTTCTTGGTCTAGCTTACCTGATCTGAATTATAAACATTATAGTTGAAAACGATCCTGGTACCATTGCATCCCAGTCAAAGGACTGGATAGCAGTACGATACAATTCTTGTCCATATCGAGTCCGAATTCACTGTCGGTCCTATTTGGCGCTCGCTTGTAACCGGCCAGACATTTCTTGTATCTGTAGCGAGGGAATGTTGATTTGGGCTCTGTAATCTTTTACAGCATTGGTCCAGGGTGGACGCTTTACCTCAATTACCCATCGGAGATAGCTTATACAACGACAAATTGACGAAAACTGCTAACAATGTAAATGCATTATTTTGTGTCTGGTACCGCCACAAAGCATTGCCCTAAATACCTGGTTCCCAATAAAAAAAAACGCTCTATGTCTGAATCCGTTCCAGTCCCTTCGCTGAAATCCGCTTTCGCTACGAACTGCCAACCCCTAACTGTGTACCGTGTTTTCCCTTCTTATCTAATACATTACATCAGTAAGATCCAAGCTCACCCCGCCTTTGTTTCTTACATACGAAGAGATTTTTGCTAAAGAAATCACTAGCGGTTGTTGACATATTTGCATCTAAGGTACAGGAACAAGACTGCTGATCGCGACTCATAGTAAACGAGCTGCTAAATTAGCTTGGCCCGTATGAGTTAAATCACCTATTTCTATAATAGATATTTCTAAATAACTACTCAAGCAGAATAATGGTTAGTGACAATCAACAACGTCATAACGTTGTTTAGAACGCAGATTTTTTTCAAAATAAATCTCTATTGGCGCCGTCTGAGAATATCTTCGTGTCTAAGGTGCAAAACGAAGACGCGTGGGTCTGTAAATTGAAAAATGAATTAGATGAACACCAATCTAAGGCCTTGCCGAGCGTATTGACGCACTCTACGTACCTCACACGGCGAAATAAGAAATCTCGCGTTTTCAGTAGACGTAGTGGCATATTTGATTGCTATTTTCGTCAGACGCTACTGTTCTGCCGCGCCAATATTCGCGTCTAGCTAGATACCTATCTCAAATGCATATATACATATTTTTATTTCTTAAATGAACGAATGCTTTGAAGCTTCTGTTTGGAACCGCAAGTTTTTGTGTACTGCAGAAGACTCAAGCCACATTTATGATTTGCTCAGATCGGATAAGCGAAATCCACTATGGCTATGTTATTAAACGGTCGAACAAACAGGATGCTAACATGACAGTAAAGTTTTCAAGTCAAGATGATTTTAGTACGAAACATTTGAAAATCTACAGCGCCTACCTCTCCTTGAGTACAATCAGCACGCTGTCAGCATGGCTTACGGTACGAGCTGCGCCGCGAAACGCCAATGAGGACTATGTTAATGGAAGGGAACTGCAACTAAGGCCGTGTATGCCGTGTACGAAGGCAACAACAATCTGACACAACAAGCATCTGGCAACGTCTGTGCGTAGGCGTATACTGCTAGATATACATGTACAGCTGCTGTGAAGTCAAGGCGTAATACGTTCTAATATAATTGGGAGCGGGTCATAATTGTAGAATTATAAACGTCAGGCTGTCACCTTTCGATGTTAGTTCCCTGCTTTTCCCTGGACAAATTAGATATTATTCCATCCCTCGAGCATTACGTGTTCTTGACCTGACGTACGACTTGATAAGACGAAAGCTGCAATGGTTAGGATACTTCCGTCCGTAGTGTTCACAGGCAGACACTACTTATTATAAGGAGAGCACTATAGGCCTCGCAAATTAAGTCCGGTCTTTTACCCGTAGCGATTTTTTCGAGATCTAAAGACGACATCGTGCAGGACCCTCCATACACTACACTTATATCATAATAATTACGTATACAGTTATTTATCAAGTATCGCATAGTTTCATAATAAATATTTCTGCGCATCGCATCCTGCTTCACGAATTAAAAAATTGCCTACATTTTTTGATGGTTTGTGCCTGACTTGAATTCGATTTTTCAAACGTGTGTTATATACGTTCACGGCCTTTGGCTTTATTAAAGGAGTCAGCAACAAACGATCCTTAAGCTGAAGAGGGTGCTAATTACGCACAAGTAACACTCAATACTCATTCTTTCCACCTCATAGCGAATTTTTGTCAAGGGTAACCATTTTAATTTCAACAAACTATTCTATAATTATAGTTATAATTAAAGTTTAATCGTTTTTGAGAATACCTTTTCGTCATGCATTTTACCACCTCAGTTGCCGCTCCTTGCTTTTTTAAAAGCCGTTTTTATATCCGGACTAAATACATTTTTTAAGGATCGTGCCCTTGAAAAACTATCAGAATCCGGTGGCTCCCTCTAGTGAATGCCAGTGTAGAACTAGGGCAACCGCGTGCCCACCAAAATGCACGTTACACAACCAAATTTTATCTCCGATATACAAATATTTACTTTTGAGGGTCACATTAGACCATATTTATGGTCGCTAGTTCGATCCCCTTGAAGCGATACGTCTTTTTAAATATAGCTTGCAATGGAATTGACATTACATACACTTATCTATTTTCAAGTAAATACCTTTGGCTGGACGCAGTGCCTTGATTCTCGACTATATAAGTTTGTTCCTTTCATAAAATTATTCCATGTTTGTAATTATCAGTGTTGCATTTCAGTTGAGGTCTGAGTTTCGCTCACTGAGAAGATCGTAGTGTAATATCTAATGATCCACCTCCAAAACTAACTATCTATCTATATCCATGAAGATATAATTAAAGCTCTTATATTTAATAGTCCAGAACTCATCATTTATCTATGCTTTCTGTTCATCTATACAATATACTTGCATGAAAGGCGCGATGAAGTCTATCAGAAACCTCAGAAAGGCGATTCAAGATCAGCACATTACTCATTAATTGCCAATGTTAGAACAAAGCAAGAATTGCGTTTGGCTAATAAAACACATATCGTATTTAAGAAAAAAAAAAGATTGTTTTTTTTTTGTTGAATCTTTCTTTGTTCAGTAAATGATTATGGACCAAAAAAGACGCCTCTATAGAATCATTTAATGTTTACACATTCTTCGTTGCTACAATACCTATTGGCTGTTGAAAATTATTAGCATTTCAGCGATAACTAGAGCACTTAATGAGACCTTTTTTTTTTTTACTAGATTATTTTAACTCAGCAGAAGCGGCAAATTTCGTAACGAATTTTCACATTAAAAAATTACTTTTTACTTTGCCTCGTTTGCTTCAAAGCGTTGCATATATATAGCTAAACCATAAGGGAGAAAAACGATATGATCTTATGCGATAATAAAACCTTGTTATATCGGGACAATTACAAAAAAAAAAAAAAAAAAAAGAACTTCTCGACCGCTTGACACACGCTACAGAAACTATTGAAAAAGTTGTTACTTTTAAAAAGTGTTTGTGCGTATGTTTCTAGCAGCCTTCTAAAGGCATTTGTGTGTGCTGCAGGTGATAGGCGCTCCGCTGGTGTTGGACTGTTAGCTTCAGTAAAAGCGGTGTTCTCACCTCTTGAAAGCTTCGGAAAGACCCAGGAAAAATAAAGACTAGACCTGCATCGGTTTTCCACGACCTCCTTCACCATCTTCGAAGCTGGGACACCAGTGAATTTAATTGAAAACTCCTTGCGGTCATGTTGTTTTTAATACTTCGATCGCTCTCAGCGACGCTTTTGATTATAAGCTAATTTTTCGTTGTCACTTTGCTAGTCCGCCTCTGCTGTCACAACTTCAGTGTTCGTGATGACCGCGTTTGTTAGTTGCTATGTGCATTTGTTGGTGGTCCATTGATCCAAATCCAAGGAGAAAATTGAAAATTGTGTAGAGCTTTTTCTATTGCTCCGTAGAGCACTCTTCAGAATATGTTTTTTTTTTGTTGATTATTAAATATATTTAAAAACTTTTTCTCACAGCTAACTAATTTCGATTAGCTAGGTTACGCCATCATATCCTATTATGTAGTACTAACTATCCGGCTGAAGGTGTATTTTTGCATTGGCTGGTAAGACGGGGTCCTATAGTGCGTATAGCAAGCATACCTCTGTATTAACAAACACGTAATGCTACACACATTGAAACAACACCGCCTAAGCCTATAAGTACACCAGAAAGAGGCAGCATTAATTGTTTTCATAGATAATTGCAAATTCAATATTAAGGTCTATGGATTCGCTAACTAGGACTGAGACAGGCACTTACTATTTTAAACGTTTATTTTCTCATTCATTGACGTTCCCTATATTTTAATAGTTGTTTCTAACTTTATAGATATAAATAATAGACCAGTAATAGAGCATAAGTGTTAATTCTAAGCACACTTACATTTTATTAAAAACGAGCTCTTTGTAAATAAAAAAATGAGATTTTATCTAATTTGCTATGGTACGTTTGCGCTACATTTAGCGCTCACGACCATCCTATCGCCACATTCGTACATCAACTAAATGGAAGTGCCGCACCCGGGGGCTTCAAGCCGTAGGTCATTGGCGAAAACTAACCCGCCTGAATAGTCCACACAGAGATAAATAAGGTAAGCGTAAGAACGCTTGACGAGTTTATGTTTTTGCTATAGTACAACGTAAATAAATCAAGCAAGCACTACTGTATTTGAATGGTTTGAAAGATCGATCATTTCTTCCGGCAGCTTCCTCGCCTTGAAAACGAGGAATTACATCAGCTTTACACGTCAACTAGGACAACCCAAAAACCAGATGATGCATCACACTACAATGAAGCCCATTTCCCGGCTGAAGTTGTATTGGCAGAGCTCGAAAATGTTAGATACGACAAGGCATGCTTTTCGTTTCTAATGGCTCTAATACAACTGCGACCTTTGCAAAGTTACCGGGTGCTGAAATTAGGCTCCTACATTTTCTAATTTGTTTACGCTCTTTTACTGAAGTAAATTGCAGTCAAATACTGGGTTCCGCCACGTCCACTTGTCCACAGTGTCAATTAGATAGGTACTAATCGATACCCCTACTGGCGGGTAGGAAAGCCATAATAAATTGTTCGTCATATACATTATGGAAGATGTCAATCTGACGCTGTTAATTGGAATTGGTGCTTTCGGGTCTATACTACTCACAGAACAGGCATTTTATTTTCTTTCTTAAATAAAAAAATAAAGTCATCGTTTGAAAAAAAATTTTCGTCTGTCCTATCTAATCTATACTTACATGTATTAAAATGAAACCATCGGCAACACTTGCGCCGCAAATCGGCACGCAAAATGCTTGTGGTCTGTATCTGGCTTTATCTTCCTCTGTGAGATAACACCTGGACAATAATTTTAAAAGTTTGTGTTTGAAATCGCCATCCAGTATAGTAGAACGAACGGGCTGTTGAACAGAAGGCTTCTCTTCAAAGTAAATGCTTATTTAATCTCTGAAATTTTATATGGCATATTTTGTACTCACTATACAATATGTCGCTTCGCGTATTGTACATAGTTGCACGCACCTCTATACATGCCTTTTTTTTTTATTATTTCTGCGCAAATACAATATTGAAAGCAAATGTCGTTTTCATCAAGCTTTATTTCCTTGTATAGCGGACCTAAAAGCATCTTGTATGAAGTAGCATGCTGTTGCGCATATGCTAATTCGCAATGGTCTCAATGAAGGCTGTTTGAAGTGTCCAATCTGACCGTCTTTTGATGGCTGTTCCTTTTGATGCTCCTGTTATTCTGGAAGTTTCCTACGTACTTCGTAGCTGATTCAACCGTGCCCAGTAGCGTCGTTGTCTGTGCATTCGGCAAAAATTCTATCAAATTGTTGGTCTTGAGAGATGTAGATCTCAAGGTTAACTGTTTTACTCAGGAGACTTAAGGCTGTCTTACATATCGGCAATTTACTTTAAACCGAAACCATTCATTTCAGCCGTATTTGTCCGAATCCTTACTAGTCAACACGAACTGATTAAAGGGAGGAGCGTTCGTGAATTATCAGGGAAAACGTTGTGAGTTGTCTACTTATAAGTATGCTCATAAATTTCTATACAAAATTCATTTCAACACATTATAGCGCTTTAATTATGGACTATCCGCCTGCGCTCTTGCTTGACATGTTTCTTAATAGGTTGTTTTCCTTTATACGTTATGTTTCAATATTTATCTCAATTTAGCGGCTGTTTCACAACTTCATGAGCTCTTTTACAACGGAATACCATTCTAGCTTTACTTGTTACTATACATTTCATTTTGGACGACTGTTTTTTTTAGATAGCGTTCCGCCAACTCCTCAGCTATGCACATGCGTGTATCCTGTACCTTCAAAACGGTAATTGGATTGGCAGTTTCCCCACTTAGTCTTGCTCAAGATGCCCCATTGTCAGATTATTGCGAAAACCTTGTGCCTTGTAATATCGTCCTACCTATGCCTGAAATACACATTACAAACAGGATTGAAGAAAACATTCCCCTCTGAAAAACCTGTTTGATGGTTAGTGTTCGAGTTGCATTTTGTACCCTATCGCACAGCAAGCATATATCGCTTCTAGTCATATACGATACGATATAGTACGTTTTTCAAATGTCTTGAAATCCATCAGAGCTGTTCTCATGTCCGGATTTCTTAGAGGACTGCATGCACCTTCGATACGAACCAAAACTCCAAAAAAGTATCCTATTTTCAGCGTTAGCCTGATAGGTATCACTCGTGAAATTCAAAAAGGTTGTTTTTCGCCGATCGAGCTTGCATGACATGTTTCATGTTACGGTGTGGTTGACCTCTACCACGTTTACTAATTTCTTTAAAAATATTCTATTCAGGACATTGTCTTGAGAATCGTGCGATTGGAACCTAGCATAAAACTGTTTCGGCCGGATTTCAATAACAGTACAGCCCCAGCGACGTTGGCCACAACTAGGGGTTTAGCTCTTTTCGTGAATTAGCGTCTCTGGTTTTTCCTAGTAACGGAAGTGCTTGATACTTATTTAGCTGAACTGTACTAATACAATTTGCAAATGATTCGGTTCACAATCAAACCGCCATTGCACCCGAAGCAATTATGACCTTCTTATTCTGATGATATACCTTCACTGAGGTTGTCAGCATTTTATCGAAGACGTCCCATAAAACCCAACGCAATACCACAGACGCCAATGCAAGTGGACTCTTCAAGTTCTCGCCTTTTGCATTTTTAAACCTCTTCTATTCACCCGGAAAGAACAAGCTCGTCGATATTACCGATACACGTACTTCTAATTTTTCTTTTAGAGTTCTTGCAAATTTCATTACTTCCATAATTTAAAGTTCGAAGTTGCTAGGAGTTCAAACTTCATCGATCGGATGCCGCGATATTCATCAGATTTGTAGGTAGAAATCGGGAGTGGGCGCTGCGGGCAGCATCCTGGACCTAATAGCTGCTTGTGCTTTCGACTGTACTATCAAACTCGAAGCGTTCTG
This sequence comes from Varroa destructor, assembly GCF_002443255.2. Taxonomy (NCBI): domain Eukaryota; kingdom Metazoa; phylum Arthropoda; class Arachnida; order Mesostigmata; family Varroidae; genus Varroa; species Varroa destructor. The sequence goes on from NW_019211456.1 coordinate 20,789,475, forward strand.
CCGTTTACGAAGCCCACTCCCGATTACTTCACCACTTTTTCACCAATTAACAAATAGTTTTCTGTTCTACTGTGGCCCGATGCTTCATATTGGACAGTGTGGTCAAATGTTGTGATGACGTCTTTAATAGCTAGTCGAAAGTTCTCCGTGATTTCATTACTCGTTGTTACTATGTCCAACTTAGATCTGCGAAGTGTGAGCAGAATTTCGCCTAAATGAAAAGGTAAGGCTATTCATGATCTTAGGTTGATATCTGTCCTTTTCGTCAGCCTCTCTACTATCCTATTTTCCATGCTGTATGCTAGTTCGTTCAAATTATCGGCAGTTATCGATGGTTTAAAGCATCGCCTTTGTACTAATTAGCTAAGGCCCCAGTTCCACTCTCGACACGCAGATAAACTTCATAACCTCTGGGTTGAGCTGGGCTTCCTTACCGTTTACCTAGACGAAAGTCAAGGCCCGTGACGAACACCCACCATCCACTGTTCTCCTGTCTACATACGCAGTGTAGCTTAAAATATGAGAATGGACATCTTTCCATGCATAGTGTTATTAAAGCCTTAGGATGCTTGCGGATCTCTCTCTGATTAGTCGTAGATTTTTCTTCCAAGCTCCAGCTACAGTTCCAATGGATTATTAGACACCTTGATTGGGTACCGTTGCGACCTATCTAGACCCGTAGCGTGATTAAGCAGATCAATTAACAGAAAAATCTTTATGGTATTTTTCGTCCTGCACCAAATTTAATTTTACCTTCATTCAAATCGGTCGGTTCTTACCGGCTCTTGCCCCATATTGGCCTGGAATGTATCGACCGGTTTTCCTCAAAAACCTGATTAAAGCCTTTTATGCCATCATCATAGCAGTGACGTATTTATCAATATCTATTTAGTTATAGGTAAAGAGGGAGCTGATGCCTAAGAAATATTAGCGTGTTTGGTGGTCGAAGACCACTAACCGAATGATATTAGCCTATAATTTCTAACATCTAATGACTCGTTAGTTCAACTGTTACTATATGCATCGGTCTTTAAGTTACTATTGCACGTGTGTGAAAATTATCCATGAAGGCGCTAGCCAGTGCAATAAAATGCTCGTTAATTCAAAGGATTTTATTATTAAGGGGAAGGTATTGCAATTTAACAAATGGACATTGACGTAAGTTAGTTTACAATGTGCCACGTTTGTATAACTCAAAACGCAGTAAGTGCGCTATGACCCGTCTCACAGCGGGTAAATATACAAAAGTTCGATTGTGTATTACAGGTTATTAACTCTGACACTCCTTCGTAAACATATGGGCGTATAGGTAAACTCGGGCCAATTACGACGGATCCTGTAGTTGTTCTTTTTTTGTTCTTACTATCTCGAATAAGGTAGCGATGCTAAACTGTTGTAGACAACGGCTTCGCGTTAAACGGCTGGCTACTATTAAGCCATACTTTTCAATTCTATTAAAACCGAAAATAATTGTCAACCCATACCATATACCCCTAGATAATGAACATGATATTATTTCATGTAGGCGGATTCCAGGAACTTCGGGCTTTTACGGCGTTTGAACGTTGCAAAGGTTTGCGATTGCGTTGCAACGATTTGCTATTTTATATATAAACTAGTTAATAATTCATTGTAATAGTGGGTTTGAATACAGTGGAATATGTGGACGGTTATACAAGACAAGAACTCATAGCCGTGCGCAACAATATGCCTGTACATTACCGTGGTCATTTAGATACGTGCGCGCTCATTTTACGTGACTGTTCTGTTCCGCATAAACATTGGATTGCTCTCGATATTTATTGATGTCAAGAAAGATGGTCATTCAGACATTTACTGTTCCTTCTTTCTGCGCTATCGACTGACTTCGTGGAATATCATTCAATAGCTGATTGACGCTATTGGACATTGTTATCCACCCATTCCATCCCGGCTGCAAAATGATGCATTCACACCCATTTATCCACCCCTCTTCCTTGCTGACATCCGTCAAGTGGGTCCTCCACCCACCTGCAAACTGAGATATCTTTGCCTTGGGGGCGCAGAAGCACTAGCGGTTCCAGCGGTGGCCACTTAGTCGATATGTAGCAACAGGTCGAGTCTGGCGATCATGGCTACCGTCACTTACCAGCATTATTGAGACTGTCGCCTCCTATTTCTCATCCTTCTTCTTCAGCGGCACAGTTACGGTTCAAGCGTTCGATTTCTAATATGCATTTTCTGCCATAGAGAATGGAGTGTCGATTTGTTCCTTTTCCCGCCCATCCACCTCACACAGAGACAGTGTCTCCCGATACGCCATTTTCGCTCGTTTTCGGCGGTGCCAGCACGAACCTAGACAAGCTTGCCACCGAACCCCTCAAACCTACAAGAAATGGTAGGCCGAATGCGGATGGAGCGGAATAGGGTGGCATTTAGGGGAGAGGGCAAATAGGGAGAGGGAAGCACATGGAATCAAATGCAAAGGACGGTCGGCGGAGATCTCTAGGCGGTCCGCGTGGTGGACGCGAGCTCAGCAGGACGAAAGGGTTTGGGCCAAGCTGAAGCCGGCAAAGACAGGATTTCAGATTGCAAAGCTACGGCAGAGTTGTTATTTCGCCGTCGCGATGCTTTGTGGCCAATCGTGCAAAAATTGATGTTGGTGTAGCACCGTGTCAAAGTTATTGAAGTACGAAGATACAGGAACGGCATCAGGATGAAGAAGGCCGTATAAGCGAATATATGTTATAAGTTTGTAAAAAGATACACATATGAGACCATCGCTTCTAGGTTGTAGAGGGCCAGTGTATTAGCGTACAGCAGCATTGGCTATATAACGAGTATCGGAACATTATGTAATCGGAAAACGTTTTAACGGTCAGTCAGCTGGAAACGAACAGCGATTCTTCAATGCTTTCTTGAGAAATTGTGTGTGTTTTTTTTATTGGCTATAGTCGTATGTGAATGGGGCAAAGGCAACTTCCACGTCAAAACATGCCCGGATGCTTACGGAAATCAATTTCCAGTTGCGAGTGCATTGATCAAATGACTGTGTTCGAGTGTGAGTGAGTGAGTGAGTGAGTGATCGTGCTTGTCCTAAGCGTTAAGTGTCGCAGTGAGATCGCGGTGTCTTGTGGGGCATTTGGGGTGACTGTGCTGTTGGATTAAAAAATGCGACCCCTTGCCACTAGGAGCACGTGGATGGCGATGACGGTAACCAGCATCTCTTCAAACAGAGTAACACCAACAACTGGCGGAAGATATGATAAACTGAATCAACGACTGCAAACCTTATCGTTAGTGGAGAAGAACTGTGGTAAAAATCGCCTACATTGAAAGTGCATCAGAGTCCACTCTAGACTCGAACTGCAATAGAAGCAGGCTGTAGAGATCCAATAGGGCATTAACTTCTACAAGGGCCGCCTTACATGCTCAGACTCTACTGTTAAAGGTATAAGTGTATCACTGCATGTGTAGCTATATAGCACATGTTAATCCGCTATGAACTACAACAATAGAAATATGATCGCGTATTGACATTTTTGCCTATATTGGAAGCTTGTATATCTGTAGGCCTACTTTAAAACAAGACCATGTTAGCTTGTTTTACCAAGCGTTTCGGAAGTCAGTGTCACCATTTAAGGGTTTTATAAGGCGAAGCAGATGAGAGCACAGGAAGCTGACACTTGCTACACAGCTAAGACCTGAGGTTACTGAATACATCATTTGGCTGATATCGCTTCGAGGGTTACGTTATTGGGTGAGAACTAATGTCTCGCTTGACAAAAAATCAATCTAAAAAATCTCCTGCTTGCTCCCTGTTTCGACCCACTTCACCCTTATCAGTTTTTATAATATTATTATTATTATTATTCAACTATTATTACTAGTTAGTTGAACTAGAACTGGATTTACCAAATAGGGTTTAAGTCATCGATATATAAAGCTGGGGTTCAGTCAATCAGCCTAGTTGCGATCGCCCCGGGCCATTTGCCTTTTTATAATGAGGAATGATATGTCTCGTCTATAAAACTCCTCTTGACTTGTCTAAATATGTCTTAGTACGAATTTATTGTAGTGAGATAGTGTTTACCGCTGGAAAATACCTGATATCTTCTAAACCATGCGTCAATTTTTTTCTGTTCTATAGGAAGCGTAAGGTTTTGTTTGGGCCAATATTTGGAGGACTTATTGTGATATTGATATAAAACTTTTTCTTTTTATTAATTTAGCCCTCAAGTTCTGCCTTTCCAAGGAATTGCTAGTTATTAAAAAAAAAGGTAAGAAGTATACTTCACAAGGAAGAAGTAAATTTCTTCACTTTTTTAACCGAATCAGTAGTTTCTCCAAAATGACACACTTCCCAATGTGACATGGGTCAAAATAAGTACTTTAGATAATTCCAACCTTCAGCAGTAAAATAGCACCGATGTTTATGGTCTTGTTGGAAAAAAACTTCGTTTACTGAGACTAATCATCCTTCCAGGGAATGACGTCGACTACTGAAGCATTCCGCATTAAAAGTCGTAAATACTATGACCGTATGTCTTTAAAGTGGATCAAAGACGATCCAGCTCGAGTCGGGGAGGAGAGCGCTAATATCATACGAACTTTTTTTTCGCTAGTAAGTATGATAGTAACTTAATCAAAATCGCGATTAGGTCTCTGGCATATTTATTGTGGAAGCATTCATTAACGATTTCGAGTAAGAGTTACTTTTGCAGGGATACCTGAAAGTCGCAATATGCAAAAGTGTCCCGATTTCTTTTATTACTCTTTTGGCTACCTTTTATCTGTCACTTTAGAATACAGGCTCTACATGATGCACGCAGTTCTTGCACGCAGGTATTGTTTAAGTGGCAGACCTTGCGTCGTTTGCATGGGGACCTTTGCGGCTTCAAAGATACATCGACCCGTTTTATTGAACGAGATCGACATCAAATTCCTATTACCATAAATATTTGCTTTTATTTGAAGAAGACACACGCAACCATTTCGGCTTTCTGGACTAAAAATAACAATGGAAAAGGCACAATTATCTTGGTTAGTAAACAGTGGATATCTTTCAGAGTTCCAACAGTCTACCATATCAAATATTCCAATGTTTGTATATATGCATATTCGAACTTTTACGATGGTAGAGCAGTCTTATGTATGTATTAGTCAAGAATTATTTTATCCTTTTGGGATTTATTAACCGTTTTCGTTCAATAAAGAGTTTTTCATTGTAATTTGGCAAAGTTGACTAAGGGCATCTGAGATATATTGCACCCATTTTTATATATAGCGTCAAAGCTGTTAAGTTTGTTTGCAGATTACATACATATATCTAAAGCACCTTTCGGAAGAGTTAAGTTTGGAATTATTGCTGCCTAAACTTGTATGGTGGCGTAGACATATTTATATAGTAGTTTTACGCTATTTTTACTGTGTACTGTTTGCTGAAAAATGGTTTATTCACGATACATTACGAAGCTATGCAATGCAAAGAATCATTATGGTTCGTTCCTACTCCATCGGCATTTGTAACATTGAAATTTACGCTGACTGTTTCTATGGGTTTATTTCTGTCGTTAATAGAATTCGTATAAGAATGACAAGAAGGTGGTCCTATTCGACCTATTCATTAAACAGGCAGTCTTAGCTTGGCCAAAGGAGTGCATTTTTATTAATGAAATCCGCGTACTACGAGCAGATAATTATTGGCCGAATCAGTATTGGTATCACGGGCAAACGACCTCTACGTTCAACCAATAGGAATCGTTCTGTTTGATCTTGATATGACTAGATTAGCTTCCGGTTCTTCCTGCTACTTTTATATGCCGATCAGAATCCTCGGACAATGTAATGCGGCTGATTGTATCCGTGGGAGAAATCACGGTAAGCTGCTAACGTGCTGCGATAACAAGCACATGCCGGACCTACTTAGCTGAATTTAGTTGATTAGGGAAGCGTGCTTACAAAACCTTGAACGTCGGGCTGCTTAAGGGAGGGAAATATATATTTTGGTATACGAATGTAAGCTAGCAGGATGGGCTCAAACTAAGCGTCCGTATAACAATGGGAGCCAACGAAGAATATGCCTCTAGTATGTAAACGTGAAAATAGCTTAATCACGGAAGATCTTGCCTGTAAAGTAGACATTATTTACCATAGCAGTGAACCATGGCAAAAAACATAGGCCGTAACGTCACTTGCGACGCATAACTGTCACACTGCCATACTCGAGGTTAGGTCGAGAGCGTTCTATATAAGTTTTTCATCCCGATACAAAGCTGCCCTGAAGAGTATTAAGAATCATCGCTTCGCAGAATATGTATGATCGAGTGCTTTCTTTTTAGTGCATTATTGATGTAATATTTCTGAAAATGCCCAATTGTGTCACACGTATGATTAGAAGGGGATTTTAATCGGGATATTTTTTGGGCAGAAGGACAAGATTTTGCGGTTGTTCGCCCATAAATTGTCAGTTTAGACATTTAGACTCTTGTTTTATCATTCGCACTGAAAAACATACGACCCCTATATTGGTCTCATGGAAAGACCCAATTAGCACAGTGATATAACTGTTTGTGTCTAACTTAATGAAACCGAATCCTGGGAAACCAGGCACAATAAGACGGGTTTAAGGAAAAACGTACGTGTCTATGGTAGTTCAAAATCCTTATGGTTGAATTGTACTTGATACTAGAAAACGAGTAATACAAATTTTTATGCGTCTTGTATCTTTTTAAAAGGTCTTTGAAAGATAACATTTTGAAGAACAACAGCTTGCTTCGTTCCAGAAGCTTAATGGAACGTTTTTTGGACCGAAAATAGAAATCTATATTGTTTAAATCTACGAATTGTTTTATGTATAACTAAGTGTGTCAGGCCTACATAGAATGATATATATTCTAGACGGTTCGATTGTGATCTGGCCTTGCACTGTGATACCTGCGTATATAAAGTAGTCCTGATACCCAGTAGTATTAAATCTACCTAGATCTGTTCTGGGGACACTGAAATTCAGATATTTCACATAATAAATTTACAATGTGCTCTATACTAAATACGATCCTTATCCCTCATTTTATTGAGCTTATGCGACGACAATCAATATTCTTATTTCATGTTTAAAAACAACTAATAAACGTTATTTTCGAGTACAAAGTAAATTGATAAAGTTGATGAAAAACTAAGCGATTTTCAACTTCCAAAGGTTCTTAGGAAGTTCCAGAAATTTTGTTCTTATTGAACAAGTTTCATAAGTTCGTTTTCGTTAAAGAAATTGATCTTTTAGTTTGGGGTTTGGGGGCTTCGAAAGTAATGTGCAATTATTCAGACCAGTTGCACTTAAAACCCTACTAAGCAGACGAGAGCTTCCAATTGATCTTTAGTAACCGTTCTCGACGTTCACTTGGTGCATCCGTTTATTTAGGGTAGCGGAAAATACGCTGGTCTTCGAACTTCAACAAATAGGTCTCCGGCTAGGGGGTACGGATGTAGCGATTTCAGCTTGACACGCAGCCTTCACAAAAAAGAAAAAATCAACTGGGGTTCAAGGTAAGTAGTTATCGATCATTTTGGCCGGATGTCTGTCTAGCAGTCTTATTTTTTGCTATCTATTTTGTTAGCCATTTATAAATATGCTTATTCTATTTTTACTATTGTGTACCTCTACCGAATACAGCAACATAATACCTGGTTGCAGGATGACTATGCATTCCAGTACTAATCAATCTAAGTGGTATAAGCGCGGCATTACTTTCGCTGTTTTTTCTTTTCAATTTTCAAGCCGCTAAAATAAACTAAGAGTATTCTTAGGGGCTATGATGCGCTGATCAGTCAGTGATGACAACGAAGAGGCAAAGATCGAGAACCGCGGTGTAGCTTAGAACCGGCTTGCAGCTTTCGAATAGGCCGAGGATCGAAGTAGTTCTGGATATGGTATAGAATGTTGCGATAAATACCGACACCGGTGTTTTGCTTGCCATTTTCTTCGAAATACGGGTTTCGACTATAGATACTGATTTTATAACTCCGGCATCGCCCCGTCAGCGATATATCCTGCATGCGTCTTTGCAGAAGAGCAGATCAGCTTAACCAATTTAAGGTATCTTCATTTCCAATTGACCGAAATGTTGTGTGCATGGAGCTGTTCTTTCCTTATGAGGAAAAGTTAATGGCCTTTAAGCATACTGCATATCCTTTAATTAGAGCACCTGCGTTTCGGGGCAGGTCACTGCTTTACATTACTCTTTTCCTCATCGAAAAGACACCAACAATCAAAGGAACAAGAACAACATAACAACTTTGCCTCTTGACCTCTGATAGCAGTCGGCTTGGGGTAACCATACACCTTTGCTAGAAAACAAAGTAAATTTGACTATCAAGCGCTTGCCGTTTTGATATTTTCAATATCACACTAAGGCATCTAGAATTAGATACCCACAATAGAGTACGTAACAGTACAAAAAACAATGTGCGCACTAGGGAACATCAGGCATGGCACAAGAATTATGAGTGACCACCGCAGTTTCCACCGGAAATGCTGTACAAAGCAATGATACTGATTGGAAAAGGCAAACAATTACATTTCCGCTGAAAAACGCTTAATCGACACAAGCCGATTTTAGCTCTGCTATGGTGTGATGCGACGGGAACATGTCATCAGTGAATTTAGAAGGTGCGCGTAATTGCAAAGCTGAAGGCGTGATCTCATAACGTTAGTGGAGCAGATCTCTTGAGTGGATGAAAAGGATCTATCCCGCGCAGGATTCGACTTGAGAGAGAAGGTGCAATTTTTTTTACCCTTACTTTTTTCCCGAACGAATCGTTTTGACCCGGCCTCTAAGAGCACTGTCGGCTAACCATGACCCATAAAAAAACAAGCCCTAATTCGTTTTAACGGAGACTTGCTTTGATACAGAAATGGCGACGTTGCCGATGTTTCAAAGGAGTACCGAGGAAACACCTGTAAGGGAACAGTCCTGTAAAGTTGAACACAACGCTGCAGGCGAACCTTTTCTTAGACATGACATTCTTCTTAATCGACACAAATATAAAAAAAAAAAGCACGCATCAGTGCGCCCTTATATATATTTAATATAATTAAAATGAATTCCAGCTATGTGTGTTGGCTACGCTTGGCTAGCTGCAAGACAACAGGCAAAATTTGTTGCGCACAAAAAGCCTTATCTATAGAAAATTCAATGTGAGTTAAGAATGATGATGTACACATACCATTTAATTAAGTGAATTTTCATACTTCGCTGGTAACAATACTTTTAGCAGCTCTAAATTAATACATACTGTCTTAGTTCTTCACTTTTAATATTATTGTAATTGATCAATTAATGGGTGCTGATACGTTCGACACCTCTAGCCTTCATTCTGTTTGTTACTAATTAGCAACACATTGAGGCTTTGGGATTCGCTTCGTTGAGCTAGCCAATGAATAGGGAAACAAAAATAATTTTTTTATTATTATCGTATACCTAATCAATAATACTATTCTCCCTTTCATACATCGGTCCATCCAGGTCAATGCAACATGAATTGTTTTTCTAGTGTTTGAGGCGAGTCGATTTACTATATGCGACTCAGCACCTATAGAGTAGATGGCTATGAAAGCACCACATATAATCGCCCCATTGGTTTGGGTGAGGCATCGTAGGGGATATGTGGACCCCACCAAGACGTTAAAATGACTAATACCCAGTTGTAAAGAAGGCATGATTATTTGGATCACTGTGTCGCACACAATTACTTTCGAAGGCGCGATCAGATGTTAGATCTGCGGAAGGGTTCAAATGCGTTTTTAGCGATAAGGCCCAAAACGCGGCGCAAGAGACAATCGTTCATTGAACGGTGCACTCAAATGGGAAAAACTTTTGCAGGCTGTTTGTTATAATGAACATACTTTTATGCGCTACTTCTGGCAGCAGACGAAGGCCAGTTTTTCTTAAACTAAATGACAAATTCGTTATAGCGATTCGTTATAACAACAGCGCGTCCTAAACGAGGCTTAGATCTACAAGGCTCGAGAAGCCAGTTTTGATAACCTGAATTTTCAATATAAAAGTTGACGGCCGTAGAGAGAAGAACATTAATTGTAATAATAATAGAAAGACAAGCTCTAACGTTTTACGGATTTTTGCGCCTTCTAAACCTTTTTTTTGCCGTTCCAACGCCTCGTATTTTTTAGACCTTTGACGTGCTATCAGCCCAAAATTGAATTCTATTGGAATTTTTGTATGTAGCGTACTTGAGCGACGCTTCAATGAGTTAACTTGTGTTGCTTGATGCACGGTAGCCATTAAATGGTTATTTATGGATTAAAAAAGGCATACTTAAAACTGACTAGCGAATGGCTTAGGTCCCGAGCCGAAGCTCTACGCCGCACTGTACGGTGGCCATCTTGAACGGAAGTGACGCTTCTAGCACATGCCGAAATGTGGCTGCTTTTGTTTAGATACAGTCTTAGAAATAGGGCGTAAGAAAAATTATTATTATCTAAAAAGCGCCATTCTGTATATAATCAGGCGGTGCCGATTACTACAAATACGGACGAGATGCACATGCAATAGTAGGCCTTACCCTTAGCAATGTATATATTTGCTGCACGAATAGGTCGCTGTACTATTAATAAGCACCCTATCTCTGCTTGCATTACGGTCTCTACCTTCCGAACGCATCCAGAAAGCCGGCAAATCGAAGGGCATCGTGCACGGCCACTGCTATGGCACGTTCGACCGTCTCATAGGTCTATCTATGGTGTATCTGTCCAAGCGATCAGATACAATGGGCTATAACGTGCCCAAAAATTAAGAACTAGTTAAGACGTGACCAGTATTTGTTAGCGTTCGTTCACTAGTGAATATCAAAGTCCAGCAAAGTCATAATAGAACGGCAAGTGCCCTTGTCGAGGCTGAGAATATATTGTCGCTTCGTGCCTATGGCGTTGCCGCGATGGAAATTTACTGGCATACTATTTGATCAGAAGCGTATTATACTGATAAACTAAAAGCAGATTAAAATGGCTAGTATAATTTAGTATAATAGCGACTGAAACACAGAGCGATTACCGCAAGTCATCGTTGAACGGTCGGAGGGTGCATACGCTTTGGTCGGTTGCTGCGCCATTCATATCAGTTATGTAGTTATTTTTATCTGACATATAACGCTAATTAATAATGCAAGGTCTGTAAAGCTGTTGAGAAGAGAATTCCATTGTAAGCTGAAGTATTTTAGGTGGTCGGTCTGTTTCTGGACCCTTAGATATATTGTAATGGCGATGTGGGTGCACATATTAGTCGTTCCCCGTTGCATATAAAGGTAAATACCTTTTGGCCTGAACTGCATTGATTAGGGAAAAAGTTGTATTCGCCCAGAATCACATACATATACACAAATACACTGATTAGTACAATGATGACCAGTTTCTGTCAACAATGACCTTCGAGGTTTATTAATAATGACAGTTTGGCCTATTACTGAACTGATGAATAGTCAAGACACTTTCGACTGAAGCTAGATATGTATAACAGAGACGAAGTTCATTAGATAGCATGTGTAAAGATCTGATATGTTGGTGCTATCTTCACTATTTTGGCCCTCTTTGGTAGAGAGGTTAGGTGACTGATACGTGGGTTCGCTACTATGGCTGTGAGAACTCCCATTGGATGGTTAGGCAGCGATTTGGGGTAAATAAATCCATATCAGTGTATGTATATATATGTTTTCTAATCGGTAATAATATCTACTATAAATATGTATTTCATACAAGTATAAGCCTCTGGACAGGCGTTCTAATCTGACCTAATGGACGCGTTTAATAAGACACTACAAACTTGTTGTAGCATCATTTGGAGGCAGTGGGGTACAGCGTAGCTAAAAATATCTTTCGTCGTGTCGGGTACTGACACTTGGAGCACTTTAAATCGTATTTAAACTGGCTTTCCGGATGTAACTCGAATGAACTCGGATGTAACCGCAAATAACTCGAAAGGACAACTCCGATTTTATTACGCATAGTCTCCTAACTACCCTATTAAGTTTGCTTCAACTCCCTAAATAATAAAAGATCTATTGCTCAAAACTGTGACAATATAGGGATTAGATTCGTTATCCATGATCTGTCCTCTAAAAGCAATACCCTTATTTCTAAAACGCAAAGGGAATATTGTATCGACTGATATTTCAGTGTTCATTTTATGTAAACTGTTCGATTTTGAAAAAATTATCTGGTAACTGTCAGTGACGTAGGCGAGCTGGAGCAGTTAACCTTCCCTTTGTAGAAATTTGGACGCCTTTAAGGTGAACAGGTAATACATTAGTTTGATTGAAATACGCTGCCAGAACATTAGGGTTTGCCTTATTTATTTATTTATTTATTATAACACTAAATACAGTGAGGGTCAAATATATGAAATATTGTGGACAGAATACCAAACGATAGGTGAAGCTTAATTCACGAAGTTCCAAAATGACAGTCTGAAATAAAGAATTATATCTGCAATTACTATAATTGTTTGCTCGAAATTTAAAAAAGGCAGCATATGCGGACGGAGAAGCTCGAATTTTAAGCAGGTTTTTCACTATGATAAAGCACAAGCCAGTGTTCCTCTCCAGAAATATCAGTAGTCTGCTTTCCCTTAAACCCTCTCAACCTTCGAGTTCGTTCGATTGGCCTTAATGGCTCTTTTCTATTAAGGAAAAGATACGCTAATTAAAAAATCAAAAATGCTCGAAACGAAGGTAAAAATTGACGATACCACTGAACCTAATACATGAACTCCGGATTAAATTAGTATGTGTTGATGAAGGGAAGCGAATGTGGAGGATAATAATATGAAAAAATAGGTATCGTTCTACTGATAATTGTATCAAAACTTTTTTTACTCGATTTTTTCCTGCATTCAATACTGGCCACATGAAAGATTAGCATACTCCGTCAGGTTTGAGTCTGGAACTACGGATGCCTATATCACGTTCATGTCTCACATTTTGGAAATTAGTGGAAAATTAAGCACAATATGAAGCTATAGAACGATTGCCTCGATTTCTTTGTCCAGACACTCAATAATATCAGGACCATATACCTGGTGCGAGCTAAGTACTCGAACTAGCTCAAGGGAACGAGTTTGTGAAATTGATATTGTTTGCCTGTCACAATAATTCAAGGGAATTATTATTATATTAAGGGGCCGTTGCAACTTCGACTAGTACAGCTTAAGGCTCGTACGCGATAGCAGAGCCTTCTTGACAGAAGTGAAACGTATGTGGATGAGAATTTCCTAATGTTATTACCCGCCGTGAGCAGGACATGTAGCTTAAGGTTATAGCCGAAGCGTAATTTGGTGACGGTGCCGGAAATGCGGCTTTCGTCTGTCCGAGACAAACGGTTGTGCAATTCTTATCGAAGGACAGCATCTCTGGCACCATACTGAGTATGACCCAGGAGCCAGAGACATGTAGTTCAGTTAATTATATTGGGGGTGAATTTGACTTCTTTTTTAGCGGCAGACATCGTCTTGTATCGCATTGTAGGCTTACTCTTACATTACAACATCACCCCACTAGCCAAAGCCAATCAGAGGTCATAAGGCTGACTCTACGTATAACCGAATTAGGGGAGCATTGCATGTGATGATACAATAAGATAATCCGATTCCAATCGACAGACTACAGACAATATCGAGCCCTGCACCCCCCGGTTCGTTCACTCGCGTAAGAACTAACCATGAAATATATCTAGCTGTATAATACATTTATAATATATATAATACATATAATACAAGTACTTGTGCATTTTCTGAGTGTCCGTATATTTGGTGACACGGCTTGTGTGTATCTAGTCAAAAGCAAAGCAGGAAGCTATTCTGCCGTGTATAGTCCTGCTAAAGGTTTATCAAGGTCTAACAAACTTAGGAGAGCTAGTACTAGTAATGACGATAGCTGTAGCAAAAGTAGGATTCGTGTGGACTGAAGCTACCTGAATCCCCAAAAGAGGTACCTTAGGATTATGTGGGGAGCGGCTAGGCTGTTTCTGCAATGAGAAAAGCTGCGTAATGCCCGAGACGCCACAATCTAGAACGTCCCTACCAATACGTGGATTCTATATGCTGATAACGCTTTCTACCATATTTTTCGATATCTAGGCACCGTGTTTCCCTTGGGGATGAGCGAACGTACGTATTTAGCATTGCTTGTCATTGCTAAATTCTGGCTTATGTCACTAGCAATTCCGTCTTTTGGATTTATTCGGGTACTTCCCTAGTTATAAGAACGGCTTACAATAAACGTAGAAATATGCGCTAATATCAATATATTTTTGAATGTGATGAGGCTTTATTATCCGAAAAAAAGGAGATCAGCACTAGAAGAAAAACGATCTGTCTTCACTTATGTTCCATTCTACCTACACGAAGCCTCTGCTTACATAGGGCCTGCTCGAAGCTTAAAGTCTTAAAATTAGAAATATCCCAGAAATTGAACCGAGACCCATTTCAAAAAAAGGAAACCATTCAAAAGATGTTCTGCTCCATCGATTGCTGTCGCAATGCACAACTAATCGGCTGAAAACGGAAATATAGATAGGATCTATAGAAATATAGATAAGAAATATAGATAGGTTGGAGCTTCAAATATTAACGAAGTGGCCATATATTATCTACGAACAAAGAATGTCTATAGGCTGTTTAAGTATATTTAACAGCTGTTTCACGGGAATATGAAGTTATATACAGTTTATTCATAAACGGTTTCAGCTTAAACAATGGAAGCGATACGAATCGTTTGCGGACCAGAACACGTGAACACTGTCGTATTATACCGCTATTGATTGCCTCTAGAAACGACAAAGAACAAAAAAAAAATTAGTCTAACCCTTTCTCGTTAACAGCATTTTTCTAATTAAAGAGTGGATGTATTGACAATCCTCTTACTGAAGAGATCCGCAAGCAAAGTTCATCGCGGAATTTGTTTTGGCAAAATATTTAGTTTCTGCAGATGTGACCATTCAACTTCGTTTGAAATTCCTGCGACCAATTCCGAAATGCTGCGTTCGTAAACAGCACGGGCAAAGGCACCAGTATTAGTAGCTATGTTTAGCGAAATGAGCTATTTAAATATATATGGATTGTGTTTATGTAGTAGCATACGTAAGTTAAATGTAGAAACATTGCACCTCTCACTACTCTTCTATGACGATCTATAACAGTGTGAAGGTACTTTTCCTGATCAGAAGCATAACCTGTAGAAAGCATTGAAGATGAGGGATTTTCAGCCCGGTAACGGATGAGGCATTCGTACTCTATTTTAGGCAAACATGCAAAATGATGGAATCATCCAGATTTGCCTGATGCCTTGATTGCGACCTTCTTTACCCGCAGAAGCCACGTGAAGCACATTCATTGACTGAATGAACGCGGTTAAAATGTTAATCTAGGACAACATGTTTCGCCGAAACTGTGCAAACATCTCATATAGTATTAGCATAAAGATGTGACAAGTCGCAATAAAAATGCCAGATACTGTGGGGATCCTACCAAAGACTGGTGGATTAGCAGTGCCTGCACACTCCCATCGGAACCCTTTCGCTGGTATTTTATGACCGAGGGTGCCTCTGGTAGCTGGAAGACTTTTGTTGTCAGCAAGTGATTGTCTCGGATAAGAAAAATGACTATCAACGATCAGGAAAGGAAGACGTATTAGTATGGCCATATTTTCAGTTTACGTTCACCATTCTGATTACGATCCTACCTTGCCTTGGTGATATTCGACGCGACCGGTTGGCACTGGACTGACAGTTATTCAAAACTGGGTTTCGGGCCTGTCGTTTGTTTCCTTTCCGCTTTACCCCACTGAACCTGGTGCAGCTTTGCAGAAACCGGTAAACATCGTCCACGATCCCAATTTGCCCCTTGTGGCTGCTCATTGTTGGATAACGTATTGGAGTTCGAGACTTTTCTTCGATCGTGTGAAATCTTTTTTTACCGTATATGTTAAATCTCCTGGCGATTTGTAAGTTCACAGAATTTTCACGTAATCTTGAAGTGTATATTGTCGTTACCGTATCCGTAAATCGTTCGATGACGAGACGGCGAAAATTTCACGTTGTTTTTTTGTCAGTCCGCCCAGAAGGGAAGTCGAATTTTGTGTAAATTGAATAAAAATAGCAAACAGCAGAAGCGCAATAAACATTGGGATCCTAAAACATATGCGGCTACAGGTCGAAATGTGGAAAAACGTAGAGAAAAAACCCATACCGCAATTCGACTGAAAGAACAGAGGTGTCCTTTGTTTTCGAAACATGTAGTGTTATATTTAAGCAAATTTGTAGGTTGTATATAATGTACTCTAGGTTGATGCATTATTTCATTATGATTCATGCCCTGTACCGCATCGTTTTTCATCGTAGAACAAAATCGCAGGTTGATTTCTCTTAGAGCTTGTAGGTAACCTGACCTGAATCTTGTTACGTTACGAACTTGATCCGAGACATCATAATTGTATCGTGTACAGAAAAATCTATTTGTTTCTTTACCAATTAGTATTTCTCTTTGTAGAATAGCTAGAGATGATAATAATGCCTATGCGTATAATTAATAGATATTTCTAAATATTTATTCGGTAGTAATAAGCTAGATTTAGTGTAACGTTATCTTGCTATGAGCGAAGACCGTTTTTGTAGTTACAGTAATAAAGCGTCTCCAAATCTCGTCGTATTTAACACTTGGTGTAATAGGCGACACAAGATAGACCAACTATCGTTACTAGTCTCTGATCACCTCTTTTTTATCCGGTCTTTCATCGGTTCTTCCGATGTGGTCACAGGGCAGAACGAAGCAACGTGCGTTCGCACAATGGACGAAGCTCTGGGGAATATTGCAGCTGCTGTTGCTACCTGGGATTCCTGATCGAACACCCTTCTCATTTTCCTCTCTGGGTAGTGTCCCATTTTTCGCATGTTATATTGAACAAACTCTCAAGCTCAGGTCGGTAATATACATGGTAGCATCAAGGTCTTTTGTCTGATATGAACAAAGCCACAGGGTTTTAAATGCATCTGTGTTCTATGCGGAGGAGGCGCTCGCGTTCGCATGGAACTAGGTGTCTAATGAGTCGGCGTCTAAACGAGGTTCGGGGGCACAAAATATCGAATCTCCTCTTTCCGTTCCCTGCCCAGCAATCGTTTTCTACTAGTATCGTTTCTCTTTGCCATAGGCACGCTTCGTTGCAGGCAGCTGTCATGAAAAACATGAAGCATATTGCTACAATCTCGTTTTTAGGTTTGGCTACTTGGGGCATTTCCTTGGCTTATAACATCATACAGCATGTCAGACTTATTAACGGTCGTGTTCCAAAGTTGACAGCTAGCAATCAAGTGCAGTAATTACCTTGTTCCGTGTAGTTTGTCGTTATCAAACTAAGTTAGGGCCGTCGAACAATACAAAATATATTCTCTAGTGGGCAAAAGTAAATAGTGTGGCCTAGCGACAAAATGCCCTGAGTAAAAAGTAGGCTTGTGTTCACCAAGTCATGTCTTTGTACAATTCGATTGATCAGCTTACATTATTCCAGACCTTTTAAACTAAAGTGAAACCATCTTCTGTTTGTATTGCAATGCAGGTATTCGTTATACAGTGTGCTAGAAAAGCCATGACTATATCGAATATCGCCTGATGCGCTATTTAGAAATTGATCTTAATCAGGCGCTTAATGCAGTGCTTCATTTTGTCGTATAAAATATCGACATAATCACTGATTTTACTCATCGGTTGTTTGGAGAGCAAATAGAGCTTTCCCAGCAGGAAAAACATACACTACGTCTATTTTCATTGTGCAGACTTTCTTTGGGCCAAATATTGTATGATCGGCGAGTTTAGCGATTCCATTAGTTATGCGGTAGACAAGAGTGCCCTAAATAGCAGGCCGGGGAGCGAAACGTTTAATATTGCTTGACTGTGTGTGTATATATACATATGTAGATATCCCTTCTACGGCTCAGAAGTAAATTTATTAGCAACATTGCATAAATTTGTTAAGCGAGTTAGGACGCTTAGTGGCTGGATAAGCGGACACGGTCCTTAAATCTCCAATGGACGCATGGCGCGCACCAATGAAATAGGTTATACCAAGCGTACTATAGAAGACCAAAAAGCCTGGGCAAACGCGCAGACGTGTATGAAGGAGAAAAGGTCAATCTCGTCATAAGTTATCTCACTGAGAAAGGACATGCCTCAAATGATAACATGTCTGCTTTTGTTAGAATAGTGCCCCGTTTCAGAGTACAAACCGCAGAAGAAAACGACACGCGATAAGCCGCTTATGCCAGCAAATGACAGTTGCTTGTGGGCATAAAGTGAAGACTTAGCATCAGCTGCCATTGTGACTAATCCTTTTGTGCGCACCTTCCATTGCTCCCTATACTTCCGCCCACCAGCAAATGAAAGAGGCGTGCGGTGGTCCATGTATCGATTCGCGCGCGAAAACATCATCAGCATCCTCAAAGGGCAGCCAGTAATAGCATGTATTCGCTGAGATGGACAGCTAAAAGCGGGCGACAAAAATGAGCACGTTTTCAAGACAGCTATGCTCATATCGCTGCTCATTACTACACTATGAGTTTAAATCGAAGTGTAGGATTAGTTGGCAACGAAAATAGCAGGCCAATAACTTCGCTTGACGACGAACTATAACTAACATCAATCCAATTCAGTTCCTCACGTTAGCACAACGTACCTTTACAATACGTTAGAACAACCATCGTCTTGCATGGTTTCTAACTGACGGTAGCAACGTCGCGATAAAGATGTAGCTATTGTACAGGTAATTTGTTCTGGAACCGTTGTTAGGCTAGGGTTTAGTCAGCGTGCACTAGACTATCGCGTGCACGATTAAGCTCGAGAAAACCCAGTGTGTCGACTTGCACGCCACTCTAATCGAAGATTCTGATCTGCAACGCTAATACGCTTGATACGTTAGGTGTCATCTATGAACAAGAACGATGCTGAATGAACAAGTCTCTGGCCAAAAACAGTTCGGTTTATTATGTTTTAACTGCTTGTTTGATTTGTGATCTGTTGCAAACGATTGTCAGCGATCATTAAGCCATGCTATGATAGATAAAGTGATTTTACATCGATTCATCTCTACGTCGAAGCCTGGCAAGCGTTTGCGTCACCGCAAGATACACAGAGGTATTATATGTATTGACAGTTCATTTCTCAGACAACTTTCTAAAAATACTTTACCGGATGCTTGTATCGTAGCGAAGGCATCTGTCCAGCAAACTTGGAAGCTGCCAAGTATTAGTTATTAACGATTATTTCCACAATGATGAATTACTCAATATGATGATCAATAGTCATTCGTTGATTCTTAATAATTAAACCTGTCGCTATATTTTAGAATGGAATGACGGAAGAGCTTCGGAAGCCAAGCCGAAGCTCATACGTTTTACAGTATCAATGATTATGCTTATTTATAGGCTCCTAACATATTACAACACATTATAGTTTCGGTAAACAGCTAACTTTAATGTAACAAAGCAGGTAGTTCCTGACGAAAACAAATCATTGTCATTTTTGTGCCTATGTACGATTCAATGTAAACATAGAATTCGTCGGAGCGGTGCTACAAAAAACGTCTGCTATCGACCTCAAATATGAGCCGGATCAAAGCCTTATCTATTTATTTATGTATATCTTATCGATGTTTCCGTAGTTTCTTTTGATGATGTTCAACTATAGCAGCTATTAAGATTTAAGCGTTAATCATAATATGTTAGGAACGTTATGAATGTTAGAAACAATAGACGTATAAACGTTCACATACGCTGATCGTGCGATCGTTGAGTTACATACACACAAGTAATTGGTAATTCGCTTTAACACTCTATAAACTTTATGAAAATACCCTTGCTTTGTTAGAGTAATTAACGTATGACGAAGGAAAGTAATAAAGAGGATGCACCGATAATAAGATTTATATAGAACAAGAAAAATAAAATTGATTCATTGTAGTTAAGGTTTGAGGCAGTCACATTTTCTGAAACTGAATTTATAAAATCTGTGCTTAAAAATGCCTAGCGCTTTTTGGCGGGGGCGTCTTCTCTTAGTCATCTTTAGTGATATAGGTATACGAGTACGGGATTTGCCGGTGGGGTGTCTGATTTACGGGGGTGACCACAGAGATAAAAATGGAATATTTCATGATGAGGCTATTTTTATGATGAAAGCTTTCAGCAAACGCATGAAACGACAAGAGGTAAGGGATGTGCCGATGTTTCCTAGTTATGTAACAATCTAGTGCTTGGACTTCTACTGGATATCTGTTTCTTGAAATACATTTTCTCTAGGTATGCTGTGCATTCTAACAGCTCTCTCCTAGAGTTAAAACGAAGCATTAGGGCATCTGCCTTAGCGGGCAGTAGTATAATCATTTTTATTAGTGAACAACAAAAATAAAAAAGCTTACCATTTGTTCAATTGAAATGGTATAAAATCTTTCTTGCTTTATTAATGCTGAGTGGCAATCTCTATCAGACACATTGCAACGCAGTCGATTGACTGAAATATAGCCAAATATATTTGGTCCAAAATATTTAATATTTTTTATGAATGATTATCTTAGAGCTGTAATGGTTTTCGCTTGGTCGCCACTTGTATTGCTTTTTTTCGGATTCTACGTATAAATATCTTTCACATGATCAAGCACCCACTCCATGCAGCGCAAACAATATAACCCCTTTATTTTCAGAAAGTACATCTTTATAGTCTTTAAATATGTAAATAATAGGTAATATCTATTTTCGCCCGATGGCCAGGAAGTTGGAGTATTTGGCTTCTGGCATGCTCGACTTTTGTGCGACTCCCTTTCTTTGCCATCTCTTTACCTGCATCGGCACATACGCACGCCAAAGCAAGCTGAGATGTATATATCATTTTATGGACGAAGCGGGAATACTTATGACCCAAGAGCGAAATTCTCAGGGATCCTTGACGACCAAATCCTGCTGATTTTTAGCTTTCAGCTTATAATAAAATCCTGTTAATCCTTATACAGGTCCACACACAGTTAAATACTGTGATGAAATCAGATGAGCTCAGAGAGAACACTGACTCAAAAAAATAGAAATAGAATTATAGACAGAGATCTAAAGGAGGTCTTGATTAAGATGGATATAAAGCCCATTCACTGTTTTTTTACATGTAAAGCAATATAATAACTATTTCACAGAGCGGAGCTAGAGGTTATTCAATTAGGTCGAATACAGAAGCTTTGCACTGCAGGTATTGGATAATTTCTTTTGTATGTAAAAAAAAACGTCATGTCAATATAGGATTAAGATGAAAGTTTTCGAATTCCACGAGGTATATACAGGACAAGCGCGCGTTGACAACAACTTTCAGCAGAAATCTTAATTTATTTATTTTTGTAACAAATAAATCACCGGTGTGATTTATTTATTACAATAGGTTGTTTGATATTATATTATTATATGGGATATCATTAAAATTGCTAGGATTTGTAAGTATCTATTCTTTTAGCTCTTAGGTCAAACAAAATAAGTTGACATATTTTCAGATATATTTCCAATGTGCATAGGTTAATTACATTTAAAAAACCATGTTCAACAAAAAAAAAAAAAAGATTTTGGAAAACTAATTTGGCTGTATTTTGACTGGAGATACACTCCTAACTATAATTAATACTTAGATGAAACCGCATTGGATAGGCATAGCAGACTCTTAAACCACTTTTCCATTGAGGAATGAACCTCAGCAAAAAACCTATAGTGATTCGAAGGGCGATCGGTATTTTGTCATTTTTACATAACCTCATTGACGCAGCATTACTTGACGGCCTAAACCTCAGAGTTCAATTCGTACACTGAAGAAAAGCCCACTGGTTTATAGATGGAAGAACCGCGGAGAATATTCCTGTTTTGTACAAACCGTTCCCCTCACGAAGACACGGCGTGCAGTGAAGTCATTTTTCTTTTTTTGCATATGTTCCGAAGGCTCACACTCGAAAGGTCACAAGAACAATCGTTCGGCCCTATAGGCTAACGGTATTTCTCGAGCAAGTGGTCATCATTTTGATCCGCTTACCTCTACAGACATACACATACATCACATCCCTACCGGGAAGTCTACTATTAAAATGGAACACTTCCTCGAAAATGGCTTATTTTTTTATTATCGGACAGAATAAAAAAATTAATACCAGCAAACTGCAAATATATTAGTTAAACCAAATTGTGAGCTCATGTTTCTTGAAGAGTTTGAGAAACGCTTAAATAACTAAACAGACTTTTGAAAGATAACGTACTGTAATTCTGTGCTACTTGCCCTGGAAAATCGTAGAGATTTTCCTTATTACCCTTTGAATTTTTCCTGTTCTAGACATTCCTCATTAGACGACCCTTTGACGTTTTTAGAGTCAGGAAATACACAAAAGCCCCTGTTGAGGCCTGAACCTATTAACAAACAGCAGTAGAACACAAGTCGAAACCTCACGAAACCGCATCATACTATGGAGAACGATAGCGGGAGAGGCAAACCTTAGGTTTTTCACCACTTGAGTAACATAAACTTGTTTGATGATTGAAGGTTACATAATTAACCGAAACGAAGCTTGGTAATGCAATCGCATCGTTGAGGTTCGTTCCTCAATGGAAAAGTGGTTCCAGAGTCTGCTATGTCTATCCAATGCGGTTTCATGTAAGTATTAATTATAGTTAGAAATGTATCTCCAGTCAAAATACAGCCAAGTTAGGTTTCTCAAATCTTTTTTTTTGTTGAACATCGTGTTTAAATGTAATTAACCTATGCGCGTTGGAAATGTACCTGCAAACATGTCAACTTATTTTGTTTGACCTAAGAGCTAAAAGAACGCTGTCAGGCTAAATTCAGCCGTGTCCTCAGTCATCAAAAAATTAACTTCAACCTAGCAGGTAATTGCAATCATACTGATTGTAAGTATGTAGTCGAACCACCTCTTCGTTCATATCTTATGCTAACGTCTGTGCAAATGCTTATCGGTATTATACTTCTTCAGGCATAGCGAGGCACTGATGAAGACGATAGTACTGTCGTCGCCCGCGTTTCACTCGTTGACCCCAACATCCTTGTTAATTAATTTCGATCGAGACATCGTTAGCCATACTAACTCGTTGTAGGGCAGTTTACGACTGGGCATACGATCGGGAAATGAAGTCGTAGACCCTAACCCCAACTAGAACCTGCGATCTCATGAATGCTAAACAAGAGCTACCCGTATAGTGTTATATGTAAAACGTTGTTCTGATAATACATTCAAAAAGACTATGCATGGCATGTATATCATGATGAGCAGGGAAATGAGTCGTACGCTTACACGATGCCTCCTATTTAGGACCAATTGTGACAACTTGAACTGGATCTGTGCATAAGTCTCTTTCAGGTTGATTATTATAGAAGATTCAAGAGAATTGGGCGTCTTATAAAAGAAAAGATAGCATCGACTCATTTTCTTACCTCCATGAAGCGATACTTCAGTCAATGAGTTTTCACCATTCTAGTAATAACCTAAAGAAGTTGCCCTAGGCTGGTGGACGATGGCTTTCAAGGGGCACGATGACGATGGGCTCCCAATAGACGTCTGCTTTATCAAAATCTGTCATGTCGTATTCAAACAATTAGAAAATTCACCGAGTTCTCAAGCGAGGTTGGAATATATATTACATTGCTTAATTGCTGTCAGTTTATATTCGAATGAAAACTGAATGCAATGCCTTGCTCAATACGTTCGGAGCTCTATTTACGTGTATCTTTCCTTGGCAAAATATGATATGCAAACCCATACCAAATGACCCCGAAGGTTTCGACCGATCCTGGTGAAGTAAGTAAGTAAGTCAAATTTCAGCCCCTTCGACTATAAAAGCATTACGATGTTAAGTTCGGACCACCAATTAATTATAGACCTGATACTTAAAAGGCGACGTGCAATTAGCAGACAAGCACGTTCACAATCGTCTACACAAATGTTTTGTAGTAATCATTTTTTATCATATCCAGACGCGCATGATGTATAAGCTTGATAAGATGCAATAGACTTTCGCACAAGTGTGTGATTGGATTGTTTCGTTCGTGACGCCCAATTCGCGCTCATTATCATTGAAATGTTCAAACCCATTTATTTTTATTTAAGAGTGTAGGATAATAATCGAGGCAGCTATGAGATATCTCCAGATTTGAGTATGTATACAACGTATTGTACACAGTTGCTCAAGGCAGCCAAAATGAGTCTTAATTCAACCTAACAAATGTCTGTAAATCTGCCAGAAAACAATTCGCAGAAGCGGGAGTCTCAATCATCGAAACTAAATAACAATAAAGTGGCAACGGGCTCACTTAGCAAACATAAAGACATGTAACTCTTGGGTTGAAATCGAGGGCAAACTTATTGTCCGTTACAGGACTAACGTGGCCCCTGACAGAAAATTTGAACCGTTTGCAGGTGCATGAAGCACCCCAGAATCCCCATCTTCATTGAGAAATCATACACATACCGAGTAGTTAGACTGTCCAATGAGACACACGTGTGGCAAGATCTGAACGAAGTTCATGCATTATATTTAAGCCGGCCAAGACCGCATTTTTTACTTCTCTCTACCTAGGCATCGTCTAGAAAATTTAACAGAGACAGCGATAGTGACATTGGGACGGACTTTCACTGGGTCCAATTCCTATCCTACTTCAAAAAGCTCCAAATAATCTCGTTGCTTGCACAATTTGCAGTGACTTAAGAGTATCACGACGACATTTAATTATGATTAGTTACTTGAAAGACCTCATTTTGTGTCTGTCTCGTTTAGACTCTCTCGGCTCTTCAAGAGCGATCGCTGGCTCGAAGCGTAGCGACCCGCTGGTGTTTCGACGCCAAAATGGTTCTACGCATTGCTGTGTGTTGTATTGTATATACATGCTGATGAACGTAGTGTAATTGAGTTAGGGTTTATCGTGTAAGGTTACGCGCAGGAAAGCCACTGCGGAGACCTACTTCCTTTGTATCCTGTGTCGTAGTCCTTCGGATGTCGTTTGTGTTGGATCTATGGCAGTCTATCGTAGACCTAGCTAACATAAGCTAAGCTAAGCTAACAATTTACTCGAGCGGCGGGTCTGCTTCGTCGGATTTTCCACAAGTCTGGACAATGCTGGCCTGCATTGGCTTTCACCGGAAGGAAGGATCCCATTTTCCGCGCTGCCATCTACTGTTTCGCACCTCCACTTCTATTCGTCTGCTAGTTGGGCGGGTAACCATCACCGTCGTTTGCATGGGAACGTTGCGGCCTTCGTCCCATCTGTATCCGGAACTACTTCCGATGTCCACATTACCACATGGTACTCTGGGCCTCACCATGAACGACGTACAAACACGCAGTGCAGAGTGGACATAAGGTCAGCAAGTGAAACACCGTCTCACGCCTACTGACGTGTTGAGAAAGACTGCCACAGCCACGCTGCAGTCGAAAAGATCTAGAGTTAACTTCACCTGTAGCCCGCACCCGCCCGTGATCTCTCTGAGGCAGAAAGAAAAGCCCTAACACTATACCATAGGGGACCGTGATCAGTAGCAACAGAAACCGTGGCGCTGCTGTCGGTAATTTGTAAGGTAGTAAGATGGCAAGTTTCAACCGATGTAAGATGAAACACAAAGACAGTTGATCTTCACCGCCACTTCTAATGCCGGACATGGCCCAGGTCCAATGTTAGCTGCAAGGAAAGAGTGGAAAGGTTTACGTGGCCTTCTCGCTCCCCTGCCGCGTTCCTCTCGGTCGTAATAGAACTATTCGGCCACTCTTAGCTTGCTTCAGGACAGAGGTTATCGGTGCTCTGTACGATAACTAGGGCTAGCGGAGCGCGACGATGACGAAAGCAGGCTTTCAATACACACTAATTAACGTAAATGAAATAATAATTTGAGTCGATCATAACTACAAAATCATTTCACTGTTATAATTTGTCCTTAGCTGTTGATTGTGTAATTGATGAATGATCTTCAGGATTCGTCCACGAACGCGTTAGACCTTATCTGCATTATCCATTGTAATGCGGCGAGCTGACAGAAAATCTCATATGTGCATCTTGTTGTTTTGTCGCTATTACTGTCATTACGGGATGATTACAGTGAGCCTATAGACTCACTGTCGTTGAACTCGGTATCGTGTGAAATTACCGAGATTTGAGCATTGTATAACATTCGTGTGTTGGACACAGATGGACTCAAAAAACGTCTGGCTACATACGAATGAAAGCTTAATTGGCCAGTACATTAATTTAAGCTGCAAGCTCATCCGTGCGCTCATCATTGAGCGACTCGTCTCAGCTAGTAACTAAGCCCTATTTTGAGAAGCAATCTTTATTTTTCCTATTTTCATATGTAATTTGCTTTTTAAGCTAACCAGATCGAAGTTGAATTGTACCGTATTGTATAGCCGGCTTTGCATGTGACTTATTGTCGAACTTTGACTTATCAACTGAATAATACATCCTCGGTTTTTTACAATGGGAAAATTGCTAAAATCATATTTTCATAACGTTTTGATGGTGCTGTACCAGAATTGGTATGCTTATATATATGAATAAATATTGTCGATTGCGGATATACTTGTTCTAAAAGCTTCCTATAAGACAGGCTCTATCCGATGTGTCGTCTTGCAAATGAAAACAAACTTAGTATTTAGAAAAGGCAACGCTTTTTCTGCTGCAGAATAAGAAGCTAATGGCACTTAGAAATCTGAGTAAGTCAAAAACTTAACCAGGCAGCACTTATGAATTTTTGCTGGATTTTAGGATCTTTGTTACTCTAGGGATTCATACAACGCAAAAAAATTGTCGACAGTGCGAATTTGAGTGACCTTAAAAATGACCGCCTTAACAACGCCGCCAAACCGAAATGTTTATGCGAACTCTGAATAATTTCGAAATATATATACCAATTTTAGAACCAAAAAAAATAGGCTCATATATGAAAGAAGCTTATCTATTGAATATTCACTTATGTAATGTTTGTTTCGTGCATAGGTTCTCCTTAATATGAATATCAATAACAGATCGTATTATCTGTTTAGGTGACTTAAATACCTAAAAGTATTAATCTTTTTTATACTTTAAGTAAATTTGTGCAAGACATTATCAATGTGGAGCGCTATAACAACTAGATAAGCATTTAGGAATTAGAAACAGTTTGATGAACCACGATTCGAAATAAATAACCTTACAGTTAATTAACTGATAACCCTTATACGTATTAATATGTGTGGTAGACACTGTTTACAAGTAATAAGCCTTGCGATGGCCAGACGCAGCACCACTGGAAAATGTTTCGGGTTGGAAGAAGCGTGAAAGGCTAAAAAAAATGGAGATTACCAGAGTGAACATGAAAAACGCTGGAGATAAGACGTCTGCTTAATGAGCAACAGAGCAGTTCCGGGTGCATCTGCCCTAAACAAATCCAATTTTGCGCATACACAGAGCCATGAAGCATTGTTGATCGTCGCTTTTCCTGAGACCTGCTGCTTTACGATTTGCGCTGTTTACGCCAAACATAGTTCTATTCTTGGTCAGACTGGAAGTTGACGGCAAACCGGCAAGTTATGGGCAAGTTGGTCTCTCCTATATGTCTTCATAAAGTCCTGCTTTTTTCTTTTGACAGTGCAAAGTCTGGTGTCGCCGTGCGGGCATGGAATAACGTCTTTTGCCCTGTCCCGCATAACATACTTTTTCGGCAGGCGACTGTAGTCATTTCTTTTGTTAAGTAAGACCGTCTGTTGCTTGCCAGTAGAAGATTTGTGGACCCTTTTGCATACAACGATCATGATGGACATCGTTGTAAACAACATGGACATAATCAAACTAAATATTTCTTAACATATAATTTTCTACTGCCTAACTTAGCTTCAACCAGTCGTTTGATAGCATTTGCAGTTATTTTGAAACATATAATATTATGCCTGCTGTACAGCGAATCCAGATGGAACTGCCGCGCAAATCATGCCCGAAACGTATCGTATAGAACGAAAAAAATACCTAAGTCAAGCTTCCTCTATCAATAAGCTACATCGACAAGGTTTGAAAATTCGGCTAATATTTTTTTTTCTAGGCCATCGGACATTCCAAAATACCATCGAGGGCTTTGATCCGGCATTAACTGCAAATAATAAGATCAGCTAAGATATAAAATAACATTGCACTGAGGTATATTTCTTGCATTTTTTCTCTGAGTTTTTTTTTTTAATCCTTTTCCTATTAGAGCTCGTGCCTTAGAAAAGACGAGGACAATGTGCTTATCACCGACGGGTACGATCTATGTGAAGTTTACAATATCAGCGGCGTGTTTTAGACAGTGTTATCAAAAACGAACAAAATTTCATTGAGAATCTTCACCGTCGTATTTTTTAATGGTCGTGTCCGTTTTTCTGCCGATAGCAAGTAGAAACGCTCGAGTTACTGACGTCCCAGAAGCCAGGCTCGGAGAGTTGGTGTCTCAGCTGGACCACGCTCATAATAAGTTGAATTAGTAGGATTACAACAATAGCCGTTGTGAAGGTACCTAATTAAAAACTTGTCTTATTTGGTTTATAGACGGCGGACCACTTAGCGTCAACATTTAGCGGAGCCGCAATGTATTCCAACTATCGACGCACGACTACGTCAATATATTGGGTTACGCTGATTATATGGTAAAGCGAGAATATCCTACTATTTGCCAATAAAAAAAATTGGATTCCAATTCTGCATCAATATATTAACGTTTGTCTGTTGCTTTTTCTCAGTGCTGTAGGGGTGATGCTTTTCTGCGTTTGTTTCATATGCCTTTTAAACTATTCCGTTGATAAATTGGTCGTCTCACATCGCATAAGCGAGGTGTAATGTTATTATTGAACAATTAGACTTCCGAGTATTTTCTCTATTAGTTTTTTATTGTTTGACTAAAATGAAGGCCGCACTAATTGCTCGACAAGGCATTGAAGTTCTTTCGCGAAGGACAAAATTACATGTTCGGGAAATGCAACTTGCTAAGGAACGCACAGAGTAAGATTAGGACGTTAGCAATAAAGGACATATACGCTGTTACGGTTAGTGAATTTCTTGTATCTTTTATGCAAATCATCTGATCTTTTTCTTGTTCTAATTTGTCAGCAGTTGTATGTTGACCTCCTATATTGGATATTCAACCATGGGTTTATATTAAAAAATCGGCTTTTCTTATTGAATGTTGCATCGTCAATTAATTTAAAAAGTCCAATAACTTTTCTTCTTTGTATTGCTTGTTTTTAGTAGGCTGCAACGGAACTTATAGTCGTGAGCAAAATTTATTTTGATTTTGACACTTTGGCTAAGTTGTAACCTTTGCAAGCCGCGTTGTTATAGCTAAATTAAACCTTGTCTAACTATAGGGAAATGTAACGTTCCTATATAAATCAATGAATTTCGACAAAACGTGTTCATAGCCAGTGGTGCAATTTATGCCACAAAGCGGCCTCATGTATAAGTGAGTCCAGAGGCGGTGGCAGGTAAACATCCACAATGCCCGTCCTGCAACGACCTTTGGCTTTCTCATGCACGAAATATCTAGATGACTGTTATATAAAATTCTAAGCCCTTCTCGATCATGAACGCAGATTTGCACAGCATCGATGTTGGTAAATCCGTCTTCTTAAAAAGGACCTTTTGAAAACATACTGGATTTGCTACGTTACGTCCGATCCGTTCGAAATACAGACGCCCAAGTTTAAATATGATTCAATCCAGTTTACTCACCCTTCCCCTTTCACGATTCTAAAGAACAGTTTTAATCAATGCACAGCATTGCACCATCACGTATTCTTGAGGGGGTGCGCGAAGCGTACACGCGTCTAAGCAATTGCAGTATATAGGTGGCCACTTTGCGCAGCGTAAGGTTAACAAACCCCCTAAGTCAATTCTGAGGACGGGTAAAAGGACGCAATGATCTGCATGAGCGCGAATTGTGAATGTTACTATTGGACGGCTTTGCGATAGAAAAATAAAACTATTTCTGTATACCTGATGAACAAATCATTTTCCTACACATAAATATAGGCACAAAGTATTTTTGTTAGCATGAAATTTTATCAGGACAATGTGGGTGTCGGCAACATTCTGCTAACGTTGCTTCTCAGCCCATTTTCGCTGCAGTTGCTATTTGCCTAACCTTTAGACATGATATTTGTCAAGGAGGGCAGCTCGCAGGCTTCATTGACAATTAAAGCCTTCTCTTAACCAGTGCAGAAGTGACACAGTATTTCCTGCTCTGGTTAAAGTGAAAAACAGAATATTTCTAATGAGCAGTAGGCAAGAATATGTTTACAGGTATCATTGTAAGATACAAGAGCGTCATTCTATTTGCTTCTGATCAGGCCCGAGCTAGTACGGCAGGACCAAAAAAGAGAGACCACTTTGTCGTTCTGTCCCAGCCCTTATCCACAAATAGGTGGTTCGAATTTTACCTTGTTACTGCCGTTAAGCATTACCTAACCGCAACAAGACCCGATACTCTGTCGACGTTGGCCCATTCCTTTTGCGGTCCAAGGACAGGAAGGGAACCAGGTAGTCACAACTCGTAAACCTAAAAGCCAAACCACTTACGATCGACCCGGCTCGTAGACCAATGTAAATATATAATATACGTCTCTTTTCGGTGAAGAAAGGCTACGGCCTTTTAATATAGAAATGATTTTTCTCGTTCCGTCTTGTACAATCATTCGAGTAACTTCTGCAAGTGACAAGTTCGACTAGAGCGAGGAATAACTACTCTGTTGATATGATCTTACTATTGCTATGTATATGATATTTGGCTTCATTTCAGGGGTTTACGGATTAACGTCGCAGGCATTAGTCCATAAATAGACATGAATTTTGTTAATATAATATCATAGACCCCTTGTCTTGTTAGTCGCTCGTGTAATTCAGCTTCCTCTGTATCAAATCGTTAACTTAAAATAAAGAAATAACCTACTAAAACAGTAGTCCTGTTTGCGTTAGGCCTATGCATAATATGCCCCATGTATACAGTTAGACGTCGATGCGGTATCTGTAGCATGCAAAAGCTGGCAAACATGGTATGGCAACAAGGCTCATGTTCGGTTACAGCTATGGTTTAGGGCTCATTCTCGATGTGAGAGTCTGTCTTGTCTGGCTGTTTTCCAACTAAATACATCATACAGTTGCAGACTAAATTATTGACTGGCTGAAACTTCGAAGCCGATGGCCTACGAGTTCAGCTGGGGGCGGAATTGAAAGCATCCAGCGTTTGCCTCTCAAATAGGAACCACTTTAACAAACACAGAGCCAGCGACTGGCACATCACAGCTATCGATCTTACCGTAGCTTCCTAACCTACTCTTCCTAGCAAGATGCTATTTACAAAAATTCTTCGTTATATTTACAGGCTTTGTTGGATAACGTCACGACACTCGCGGGGGTTCATTTATTTTATGACGTGGAGAGAGATGACGAGATAAAAGGGAACTAAGTTGAGACGGAATGTTGAACCGATCACAATTCAGTAACTGTTAATCCAAAGGTTAATCTTGTGGGCTTCTGGCCTGACAGTTTTATGAAGCGTGGGCTCGGTGTATGAGATGATGAACATGTATTTGTCCATTATTAATATTATACGTATATAATAAATGACTGCGCCACAACACTCATTGTGAATGGTCAGGCGATGCGGATGGTTAGCCTATTGATATGGTCCATCTCGACATGCGTCTTACACTCCAATGAACAACTGTTGCACCTTTGCAACCTTTATTTTCGTAAACAACAGCCAATGGAGTGATATAAACTAAAGCTTTGGCTTCTCAGGCGAAGCGCATCTGCTATACTAATCGTCTTCATAATGTCATCCCCTTTGTATAAAAGAACCTAGTCCTATTCGCAACTAAACTAATGGCTCTTAATCCAAACGTCTGCTACATGTTGAGTAGATCATGATGGCTGTCTAGAACGGAACAAAACATCATACTTGTAGGGACACAATTGTCGAATTCAAGATCGACATTACTAATATATGCAAAAGATGTTCTGCTTTATGCGTAATTAAGTGTTTATTCAGTTATCTCCTACCAGAGTTTTGACTTCAAGTCTGCTTGTTTCACATTTCAAAATCAACTGTGGGCCTACTTTTCCAAAAACGCAAAGCTATTATTATTATGGAAATAATGATTTTCTATTAGAAGATTATTTTGTAAAAAAAATACTTACAGGACATGGCTAAATCGATCTGGGACCCGCATTTTTCTCTGCGTTGATTCTATGTACATGCGCCATCTGCAGGCCAAATACCGTAACGTCAGACAGCACAACCGTCATTGCAACGGTTCGACTGACCAAGCGGAAAATGTCCCATCAAATGTTTGATGGAGATTTTGTTTACAGGCAAAACTGCATTTAAAAGGAGAAAAATGTTTCACCAACTAATTTTCTGCAGCACGATCAAACTTTGTGACATAAAAACTTGCACGTAGCATTATAAACACGTCCAGTATAAACGTAACCATTATGCAATACGTTTCACAATATGGTTTCTAATGTGACAGCTATATATATTATGCGCGTTTTTATTGTAAACGTGGTTTTGTATTAATACGATCTTCCGCTCAATGCAAAAAAACGCTTTCGTTCATGGCCTAAGACGTGTACATGAAGAGGCGGTGTGTATGCTAGCTATACAGTGACTCTTTGGAGCGATCCAATTCATTCCAACTTGGCAGAGCATAAGCCAGCATGCCTTGATGACAGCATACTAACGGTTTAGAGTGTTTTTGCCATGTATCGTATCATAATAACTCACCTTACTGGGGTTCCGTACACTATATCATATCAAATATACCCGTCAACATAGCGGGCCTCTTTGTCAATGGCTAGCTCATCGTTCGCGGTTATTGTTGATGCTGTCTCACTCGAACGACTCTGGTTATTTCTAGAATCAAAAGATAAAGGCTGCAATCAAATATCAATACCTTATCAAAGGTTATCTATGTCGGAGTACAACAAGAATACTGGCTCGCTGAATATTCCACGTGCTTTCGATACCAATAAGGTCTGATGCCAAGGGTTACTTCTGTCGGTTAGTTTAGTGTATAGCAAGTGGCTAGCCATATCTGATTCCTACTTGATATTCTATAATGCTGATTTTATGAAGTTAGAAAACAACGGGTCGCTCGAACCGGATGTACCTATCGTCGTCGAAGAAGTGACGGTAAAAATGATCAACGAAAAGAAGTTGGTACGCTGTATGTGGTATAATGGCACATGCGTTAGGCATGAATATATGCGCGCCTATGCTTTTCGTGGCGTCATAATTTTCACTTTTGTAGTCCCTTTGGCTGTAAAGTACGTATTTGGTCTCGTGATCACGCAGTTTCTATGTATTCTCCATATGTGCGTATATAGGATTACTTAAGCGATGTATGTGGATAATATATTGAACGGAAAAGCATTTTCATCTTTATAAAAATGGAATGCATATATTACACTTCAAAGGAGTTTACGATATAGCTATAAATCGTGCATAGGTTAATGCGAACATATACATAATACGTACAGATTACGTTTTTTTGACTAGCCAGTCTTATATACCTCGTCATATATATATATATATATATATATATATATATATATATATATATATTCCTGAACCTTTCAGAAGGTGACTCAAAAAAATTACAAAAGGCCTTACTTGTCCTAACTGAACAGGTGGAAAAGGCAATGGGATTTGTTACGTGACACATTAATATTTCTTAGTTAGTGGGCGGACGATGATCAATAGGAAACGCAATTTTATTTGTTAGTTAGATGGAGCTGGGTTTAGAGCTTGTCACCGGTGGCATAGCACAGATCTGGAAGACAATAACAACGAAAAAGGAGCTTGCGTCTCTGAGTTCGAAGCCCCGTGAAGTTGAGAACGCTACTTGCTTTATTCTCAGACAGACTATAGGAATAAACTGGTCGTGTAGTTATGAAGACGCCAAATTCGTATTAACCTGGCGGAAAGTGAGAAGGAGGACTTGGCTTGAAAATGGATTTAGAAAGGGCTTGTTATTGGGAAGACCATTGCTAGGAACGTAAAAACATATGTGCGGATATAAACAGATAGGGCTCTAAGAAGGTCGACGAATGTGTCAGAGTAAGCATAGTTCTAATGGTACTAGCAAGCCTCATAGCGCCTGAACGGTTACGCCATACGATAAAAGGTGATTATAGTGTCCTGCGATTGTACTCAAGCTTGTTCCAAATAAATAAACATTCATTCTTTGAGTGAAAAGTTCTTGTAAGAGGCTATATGTAAAAAAAAATCAGCAAAAATACTTATCCTTTAAATAAACGTCAGTAGCTTCAGTGTCTATCTATAAAGGGTGTTAGTTGCTGAAGACAGCAGGACGGTGGCCATGGAAGTCGGAATCCGCTAAGGAGCGTGTAACAACTCACCTGCCAAAGCAACTAGCCCCAAAAATAGATGGCGCTATAGCATTGTACTTATACTCAGCCTCTGACGTGTGACGCACCGGAGCGCTCAGAGAGTAGGAAGGTAATGTGATAGCATCGAAAGATGTTGCTGTGAAGCAATCTGGAGCTGTCACATGTGCAGATCTTGGTGGTAGTAGCAAGTACTCAATTGAAAACCTTGAGTACTGAAGTTGGGGATGGGTTCCAGGTGAACAGTAGTTGATCGTGGGTCAGTCGGTCCTAAGCTTATGATGAAACATGTGTTGAATGTACATAATAATATGTTATCACCATAAGCGAAAGGGTATCAGGCTAATATTCCTGAACCTGCACACTGGGAACGCTACTTAGGTAGCAACCGTGGCAACACAAGTACGCTCAAAAAGACCAAGAGATAGGCTAGGAAGAGTTGTCTGTTCTTTTTAAGTTACTGTTACCCACGGAATGAAGTAAATTTGAGATATGGGTAAGGGTGACATAAAGCTGCTCATATTAGAGTAGTTTAGTTGATTCCCTTGGTCCTTGAGAATTTGAGCGTGGTGATTATCTTGGTGGCACTCCGTACTAATATCCGCGGCAGGTCTCCAAGGTGCGAAGCCTTTAGTGTGTCTAGATTAATGTAGGTAAGGGAAGTCGGCAAAATAGTTCTGTTACTTACTTTGGGAGAAGGGATGGCTCAGAAGGTTGATCCAGTTAGATTGACAGTAAAAGTATTTATGACACTGTGTTGTCGACGGATGGACTTCGTGTCTGTCTGGATGATGACCGAAATTGTGTTTATGGACATTGTCAGCTATTTCGGTTTATGCTGATGTGAGTGGAAATTATCCACTACTTCAGAATTGGCACGAACTGAGGGAATCCGACTGTCTAATAATTACACTTTGAAAAGGCAAGTTTACCTCTTTGTAGCCTGCAAAGAAGTAACTAATGCAAGTAAAGGATCTTAACCTAAACCACGTCATTCCACACGTAAGCGTAATGATTACGTTACTTCTCTACTCCCTCTCCAAGATTCTCTGTCAAAAGTCAATTGGCATAGAACAGCTAACATAAGTTGAACAATAACGTAGGCTTTTATGTTTATTTTCAGTGAAATTCAGGACAATAATATCTATAATTTGACGCATTGCATATCAGACTAATCTGCTCTGTTCCCATAGTCGCGTACACGTTCTGAGCTTAAGGGTGTGCTCCTAAATAGCCTTATTCCAGGTGTTCCATTATAGCTACTACCGTCCGTAATAACATCTGCAATAGAAATGAATGATATAGTGTGACATACCGTAAAGGTAAATAGATCAGTACCATTCCTGTGTTTTGGAAAGATGACAGAACTGTGCAGTGGAATAGAAAATTTAGCACTCATATATCTGATGCTATCTTTTTTGATCGGTCAGAGAGCCACTCGATGCTGACTTTAACATTTTACCTCTTTAATGCAGTCCTCTATTTTACGGTACTTTGTTTAGGTATATGCATTGTGTATAAGTATTTTGCATTGCTGTCTATGTATAATAATAATAGGGCTGTATGGAACATAGTACATAATGTCATAACACAGAACAGGGTAGTTATATCTGGATTTTTTCGGAAGCCATTCTAAGATTATAGCTAAGCACAAATAGATGTCAACGATAATTGTTTGCATGTGCTAGAAAGATCATTTACGACGGTCATATTTAGTTCAATGTAGTCGCCATCCGCCCGAACTTCACGTTTAATTTCAAACATTCTTTCTTTCGTTCATACTTAATAGTAATCGTGTGTAAGGCGATACTGATAGATGTCAAGTCAGTAGAGCATCGTTGAAATATATAGAGATTCCAGCGAAATTAGCCTGTGGGCCAAAAGGCGCACGAAGATTTAAGAAAACTAATTATTGTAACCTAGTTGGGTAAGCCAATCAGAGGTTAATGCTCGGTTCTTCAGTGGCATGATCAATTTTTATGTGGAAATCCAGGTGTATCAAGAATGGTTTTAAGCAACTTTGTACATTTTCGAGCCATTTAAGTCCAATCAACAGTGACATTTTTTTTTTTTGAAGAAATCCTCCTCAGGTTTTCAGGATGTTGCACGAAAATTGGCAATAACGTAGATCGTCGATTCCAAGTAAAAAAATATCGTGGTGGGAATTCGAGCGAAATAAATGTATTGCATAATAGATGATCATTGCTCAAAACACGGAAACGATGCGCTGTTTGCCACCATAATAAGTCTTTTTCTGCACAAACAACTGGCTATGTTTCAGTTTTCAAAATAGCTAGTGAACAAATGCCCACTACAACAAACAGCCCAATAAATCTTCGTCCAGATTTAAATGTTCTGCCCTGTATACACTTACCGTGCACATTTAGTTCCCTCTACTGCCTAATAAGTTAAACTTTATATATT
Organism: Varroa destructor; assembly: GCF_002443255.2. Lineage (NCBI taxonomy): Eukaryota > Metazoa > Arthropoda > Arachnida > Mesostigmata > Varroidae > Varroa > Varroa destructor. The sequence goes on from NW_019211456.1 coordinate 20,826,356, forward strand.
TTAGGCAATTTTAAGGGATTAAAGCGATAAATCCACTAATAATACAATCAAGCGATGGAAATCACTCGACCCGTAAGAGAGCAAACGGCGTCACATGTCGGTCAGTTCCGAAAATGCAAACACTCAAAGCCAAAAACATTTTTCCGATGTACCTACGCTATACCCGGACGCTACTTACTACTTACTACTTACTTTTAAGACAAGTTTAATACCGAAAGTAGAACCTATTCAACCTGTCTTGCAACGTTGGCAACAACGTTGCCACTGCTCTGTTATCTTATGGTACTGTTCCATTAACTCGCTGCGTGTCGTCGTTATTGTCACGTTGCAGTTTCTCAATTGGCCTATGATATGTAACTTATGCACGGTTTTATTTATTCCATTACCTCCTTTTATCATAGCTTTACTATATATACAAGTCGTCCTCTATTGCTTATACATTTTAAGGAAGTAAGAGATGTGCACGACCCCTTTTACCTTCTATCGACGTCCTGTGTGTGATGAGAGCAGCTGGTAAAGCTGCGAAGTTTCCTTCGTCCATGCCAAACCATAAGTTCTCTTCTTGTACCCGCCGCCACGCTAGTCAGATTGCATCATAACAAGATAGACAAATCATCACCGTTTTCTGGCTTCTACGTAGCAAATTCGTTGCCACAAAACTTTAACTTGTAAAGAAGCTGCCTCGATCGCAAGCGTCAACAGGCTCTCGATCACATCATTCGCGGGCGTATTCATATATATAGATGTATATATATATATATATATATATATATATATATATATATATATATATATAGTCTGTGACAGCTCGACGCGGCGCTCAACCATGTACAAGAGCCATCTTGAATATGACAACGAGAATTTCTGATGCGACGTCCGTTGCCAGGCAAAGAAACGTTATTCCACAGTTGTTGGAGCCAGCAAATATGGATATACGACTATATTGTGAGCAGGTAAAATAGAGAGAAAAAAAAACAGTCTAAGGAGACCTACAAGTCGTTGTAAGTGACACCAATGTCATACCTTTTTGTAAACCATTTCAGTCGATTCTCAAGCTAATACGACGAAGGAGATAAAATTGCAGATCAAGATTGTCCACTTGCCGGAAGGGCGTCTATTCTCAGAGGGAACGTGGCTCAACATGGTAGAGCTCAAAAGGGAATGATAGAGAATAAAAAAAAATGAAACTTACGATCGCCAATCAAACAATGGAGATCGACCTCTCCATAAATACCATTATTGTTACCGTTTATTTTTAAAATGATAAGCTTGTGCGATATAATTCTTGACCTTTAATTGAAGGTAATTTGGTAACAACCGTAGCACAAGCTCATTCTTAAAGAAATATAAGGCCCGTAAGTGGATTCTTGTTGGTATGGGTACGTAATTAAATATGCCATACCGTAAATGGAGAGGTGGGTGCGCAGCCACAGTTATAGTGGTGATCGGTAAAAAGGCTGAGGATCGGATTGATCATGCAAAGCATACGCCCGGCGAACTTCTAAGCCGACTATGCCTGCACCAGGACTATAAGCAGTAACCTAAATAGATATTTCGAGCCTTACAACCCTCAACTGCACTAGCATTGCGTGAGGCCATATCAGCGGTGATGCGCAGTTACTATCACTGTCTTGCAACGTCACTCCACGAATGGAAAAGACGCAGTATATTGTGAACTACTACATGTCCGCGTCATAACACTCGAGTAGAAACAGCAGTCTATTTACATAAGAGTTAATGCATTTAAAGTGAATTGATAGCTACATCCTAAAATAGTCCAAAAATGGAATACCCAGACCCACAACAACAACAGGTGATTCTACATTGAAAATTCCTGAACACAGGAAATGATAGTGGTATATCGGGCAAGCTTCATTTAGCTTGAACGGCTAGTGCCACAAAAATATAGATAATCAATAAAGAAGCTTATTCTATATTATTAGCACATTATGATTACCATTATCAGCGAGCAATAACATTCGTGTGATTTCTATAATCTATTTTTCAATTTATGTAGTAGTTAAAACAATGAGCAGGAATCCTGATTGGGACGCGTTTCAACTCCCCGTTCAGACATACGGGACACATGACTTCGGCTGATTGTTACGTTTAAACAAGGTTAGGATGTTTTTGTGCTTTCTGAGAACAGTCGTTGCGCTACGTGTTATTGCTCGAAGTTCTTCCGGCGGATCGACACGTGATCCTTTCCCTTTCCATGTACAACCTATTTATATATGTTTTCCTCGCAAACTTTGCATCCTAGGTTCCGTTTCCTAGGTGAAGACCCCCCAGCAGAGCATTCAATTTCTGCTGCAATCTACATATCCCTTGCGTGAGTGTAAGCACACGAAACGCCTTTTTCCACGCGACGCCAGAACCATATTGTGTTGCACCTAGCTCATCGCTTAAATTAGGCAGAACTCACCGTCAAATTAGTAGATGCCATTAGTGTTTTATACGATAGTAATAAAGTAGTCTTCGCATTTTTATCGCTATTTTCTAATATAATCTCCGGAATGAGTCTTTGCGATCGAACAGACTATTCCGTCTTCATATTTCATAAAGTCAGGACGAAACCTTAATGGTCGTGCCTATTTATCGTTATCGTATACGTTTACTTACCAGAAGATTTTTGAACGCTACATCTAGAGGCGTCAGTTTGGCGCGTATCGCAAAAAGTAGTTTTTTAGCTGACTTATATATACTATCTTTTCGTTGCTATTAATATACCGACAAAGCTAGTCATAGGAATCTTGGCACACTGTTTTTTTCTGGAGCTCTTGGCCTCTTCCGGCGAATTACGTGTGCTTGCGCTTACATTTTTGCATTAAACGGCCTTGAAATGGTCTCTAAAAATAGACTAGAGGCCAGTCACGAACACGAGCCTGTGAACTGTTATCGTAATGGTATTGGACGCTTCACTCGGTTCGCTGGGTTCAAATACGGGTAAAAAAGCTAATTCTGAATATGAGCCCGCTGAGTCGAGCGTCAGGCTCACGATTTTCGTTTCGTCAGTCTTCACTGACGTAGAAAAATGACAGGTTAGATTAGAACCATTGCTGCCTTTCCTACGTGAACCTATTGTGGCTCATTTAACAGTGGCATTCTCCTCAAAAATATTATGAAAAATTATTGCGTCGTATCTAATGGCTGATGTTAATAGAATGAATTAATGAAACGATCGAAACTAGCCGAGAGTCGAATGCGGATACCCAAATATCTACATCAATACATGGCAGGTGACGAATGTCACCGTACCGTACCATTTTAGGCTGTCCCGATACTAGCACTGCCTTTTCGTGGTGAGGTTAACCGTGAGCTTTGGCCAAGCCTGATCTAGGACATGTGATTACGTCGCATTCATATGTATAGACAATCTGTTTTAAGTCTGGTTGTTTCGTTACGATACGTTTTGGCAAGGCCTCGATTGTTAAATACCTCGTAGGAGTTTCTCCAACCTTGATTCATTTTCTATCGTTAAAAATGTACTGATAAATGCACCTGCCATGAACCTAGAGACTAACCTGAAGGTCGCATAGTTTAGAGAAGGAAGGCCCCAGCCGGATTCGCCGTAGGCAGCGCGAACGTTCGAAGCTCTCCCCGTATAGCGCGGAGCTACCGATTCGTATCGAGTTCAATGAAGCACACTATACAGATCCAGGAGAGATGACAGCCACTGCAATAAAATAAAGTTGAATCAAGCAAGTGAGTTCTCGCTTGACCGAACACACGACGCTATCAGACGTATTGCGCAATGGAAAGCCTCTCTGTAATCTGTATTTCGTCAGGGAAAACCATTGTGCGTGCGTAGAGACAAAAACATACTGCGAATGCAAAATAGAATGTTATAAAATGGGCATAAACTACATACTATAAAGATATTTGAAATTTCAAAACGCCGTAAAGCTGACAATGGTTTAATCGAATGTATTGTACTTTACATGTATGTGTGTTATAGCATACGGAACAGGTCTTTACAAGGCAAAATTATTCGGCTCTAGACTTCCGAGCAGTTTCGACACGGTCTCCTTTAACCAGCGAGGAGCTAGGTACAGGCTCGTCTTAGTAGGGATGGATCTGAGGTTCTGTTTAGCAGGCTGTGAAGCACGAACAAACCCCGGGTAAACAAGCTTCCGAACAGGAAATGAAGCGAAAAACTAGTTATCCTCAGACCGAAACAACAACCGGTCATTCGCCCGGTTGGAACACTGCCATTCTGATAACATATGCTAGAGCGAGAGAAATATCTCTCTGTTTGTTGCTAATTTACGCGTCTATACTACAAACAAGCAACTTTTAAAACATTGTGCTGGTAGCGTTTTTAACTTATGCTTTTGTATGTAACTAAAGCTTTGTCTATGCAAACGATATTGGTGTGGCAAGACACTGACATTAATCGGAAGCTATCGGTAATTGCTTTATTTCGATTTTTAAAAGTGTTTCCTTCGCCGAAGGTGAACTCGAAGCGTAGCCCTTGCTATCAATAACATAACAAGGCATATCGCATCGTAAAGGAGATACGAAATAAGCCTATCAGTTCGTTTATGATATAGTTTGACGCGATATAGATTGACTATATAGTTATATCGTCAAATATGCCCTGACAGAAATACTAATTTCTTCGAACATTGTGTTTACATATGTAACTCAAGATTGATGCTGTCATTACGCCATAGTATAGCCCCCTCCGAACGAGATTTTCTCTAAATCTACGCTAAAATGCGTAGGTTGAAAGGGAAGTTATTATACATAGATGTACCTATTCGCTTAGAGCGTGCCCGTTGACGAGAAAATTCTTCTTACGTAGTTTTTATATCAACATAGTCTGGTTATAGGGGAACTTTCTTGGGACAGGTGTAAACTTGCGCATCTAAGGAAAGTGAGCACATGGAAACAGAATGCTACCTGTTATGTAACTGTTTGTCTACTGATCAATTAGAGATCGATGTTTAATCTGCGAAAACGTGCTTCCATTCCGCGTAGATTACGCTATACAAACATTCAAATCTGACCTTATTGAAGCCGAGTTGAAATGAATTTAGATATACATATATATCCAGGAGCTATAAGTCAAGCTCGGATTCATCGTGTTCTGTTCTACCAACCGTCCGAAGAAGAGCGAGATCGCATACTTTATCGTTGACATTGAATTACCAAAAGTCAATGTCAACGATAGAGTCGATTTGTGTGCTGAGTTTTGAGCACCGAATTGATACACCGGAGAAGCCCGACAGCTGTTTTCCGAAACACATTGAGAAAAGACGAAACATCAGTTGCTGTCGTGGCTCTGCGAGAGGGCATAGAGTTCGACGTAAGAGTAAAGGTTGAGAAGACAAGACCCGTACAGTGAAACTGAAAAGCTATACTGCGAACCCTCCAACCGTATGCCCTCCGTCAAAGTATCGCCCTCAGTATATCGATCATGGCGCATCAACCACCGAGTCATCGATGGGGGTTGGTAATGCATGTTGCGGGAACGATGGTGAATCGATGGATTCACCCTCAATGAAGATACCAAACTAGTCCAGAGGAATCGCAACTAGTCCTGCCAAAAGCAGTCTAGACTCCGATGTTCCTAAGTTGTCATTGGTGCTACCCGAATATCAGCAGAACCGAACGCCGACTAATAGTATGCTTTTTCCCAACAGGAAAATATGTGTTGCAACATGAGCCTGCAAGCGTTTGCGACGCGTGTTGGTTTGTGGAGGAGAACCACGGAAACGCGTCCCTCTTCACTTTGTTCATCAGAAATCAGCGAATCCTGGCTAGGAGTGAGCATTAACCCTATAGGGCAAGGTGAACGGCCGTTATGACTACGAATATTGTTACGACAATAAGCTTCGAACCGTTGGTGGGTCTGGATACCTGGGTCTATTGCCATGGGCCTATACAGGATACCCCGGTCGCGCCGAAGACTAGCGGTTGAGCTATATGTTAGTCGGCTTGGGAATGCCACCGTGCCGGTACACAAAGAAATCACGTGACTACCAAAGTCTAGGGAGAGAAATCTAAAGTTCTTGACGCTAGAGTATATCGACTGCGAGATGGATGAGCTATTAATTCATTTTCTCATCTAACTCGTCGGTTTGGCACACTTTAATCAAGGTATGTTTTTACATCATGATGGTAATGTACTGGTTTCCCTTTCAGTTGGAAATAAGACTTTCCGTGGTGCTAAAATCTTCCCGAACGCGTGCTAAAACAGATTCCTACAGTAAACTCTACTAATTGACGCCAGCTACTGTGTTATCAAAAAAATGGTCCGTATATATATATATATATATATATATATATTATAACAAAACCACGTGCTGCGGATCGTTTGCAGAGTAGCACTAAAGAGAAATATACATAACTTGACTGTAGTGTTGAAACTACGCTATTAAAGTTGTCTGTTTGTAAGATTGTTGCCGAATCTTCATCGGTGGATGCGAAGTCAAACATGCAGAACGAGAGTTGAATAACTTAAACTTATCAGGAGTATGTGACGAACGATTGCCTTCAAATATCATGCACAACTAAGCACAATACCTTCCAAAATCTTGAGAAACTTATTTGATTTCTCCACTTACGCGTTTGACCTGTCGCTTTCACAATACCATGCCTGGTCATCAGTAAGCATTATGTTTAGTGATAAACTTATTTTGCTCAAGCGTCAAAGATGAGCGCCACACTGGGGCTATACAAGATAAGCCCGGTTACACTCGATGGAGCTGATTGCACGTAAATTAGATTACTAAAACCATCGTAAAACAAATACTAAAACGTTGGTAAGAGCCACTGAGTAAATGTTGTGCGCTTTAATTAGGACTTCCAAAAACTACCCGGTTGGTTCACTACCGCTGTTATTGACATTGCCATAAAGCCATAAACATGGAAACACCTGTGCACGCTAAGATGAAGGCTGGGACCTGAATGACGTGGCAAGAGGTGTTGATGGCGCCTAGTATAAAAGAACGTCTGGCACATAACAGCGAGTTAGAAACAAGCTGCAGATTTCCTTTTCGAAGCTAGAAAAATAGCATTAGCCTGGTAGCCCGTACTCTTTACGCAATCGATATGGCGCTAGTGGTAAATTTGCAAGCTGTAGAATCGGACCTAAATTTGACCGTCAATATTCGTCGGTGTGTAACAGGCCTTACAGACACGGCAACTAAACCCCGAGATACATGCTAGATTAGTAGCCTGTATCTCGGGGTTTGTCCACACGCGTAAAAAAATTTAATGTGATTGGATTACGGTTGTTTGTCATGGGGGTTGTCCCAGTTAGCTTCAAACATAGCAAACGAACATTGAGTTCGAGGGGTATTTCGACAATTGCGTGGGTTGATCCGGATGAACTGATTCGGGAAGAGGAACGATCAGTCAGGAAAGGCATGATACTAGCCAACATGATGGTATATTTATGTACGAAAAACACGGAAAGATGAAAAAATTGCTGATTTAGCCGTTACGCGTACATCATTGGCGTGTTGAGATCCAAACGGACCATCGTAATATGACTATTTGGTTTTTTATTTTAAAATATTTTTTTGCATTCAGTTTATACATGAATAAATGAATTGTATGAAATTAAAAGCTATCAAGAGCTATGTAGCTTAATAAGGTCTAAAAGTAGCTTATTCTGTACCAAAAAAAAGCGGCCACAGGAATCACTCTTGAAATAGTTCTCTGGGATGGTGGACACACAGTTGTATTAGACAAAACTCAACAGTTTAGCCTTCTTGTTGCTGTCATATATATATACATATATATAGAAGCACCTATTGGCTGCACATCAGTCGCTACTAGCATTCTGGAACAACGGCTGGCCTTTTTTGCTACGAGAAGAAAAGGTTCCCTGGGGGCTCTTCCGAGAAACCCTTCTTGCTTATGGCCATAAAGTGACGCTAGCGGCCAGGCTCGTTGGCGTCAAAAACTATACATGACAGCGCGTCCACATTCGTTATCTTTACACGTATTCAATCAACATAACTGACAGTGATTATATAAACTTTGTCGTCTGGCCAGAAGGGCGCACAGAGATTGTAAAGCTGTTTGGCTAACGCTTAACCGCTTGTCCAGCGATGAAGTCCGCTTTCAGTTCATTTTAGGACCATATGTCGGAAAATCTATGCTTTGAAGAGTCGGAATTATTTCGAGCTGTAAAAGACCCTTCTTCCGGAGTCAAGACCAGTACTCGCAAGCAAAGAGATCTGAGCAACGAATTCTCAAAACAAGGCATTGTTCTGACACTACCCCAAACAAGGCAGCTGAACGCAACCTGATCAGAAACAGAGCACCTGCAGGAAAAGCTCATACTGGCTCTTCGCTAGGCGGTATCGTTCAACGACTGCCCTCGTACCGATTCGTTTCTTCCATAGTAGTTTGAGGTCATCTTTCTCGTTTTCCCCAAAAGGCAACGGTAACGCTGATAAGCGATACGTTATAATTAAAGAAAACAACACGGCTTTAGACAGAACCACTGCTCCATGACAGGGTGCTTTACGCTGTTAGACGACATCAAGCGCACTTCGACGAAGTCGTCGCAAACATTATTTGCAGCGCTAGTGGATGCGAAGCGGCCATCGATTCAGCCCTTTAGATCACTTGGCTAAGGATACCGACAAATGTAGGTATATCACCAAATATCCTAAACTTATTGGTATCTATCCTACAGGGAAACAGGATCAGGATCGACGATGGAGTTGTCCTTCTTCTCCCAAACCATACGATTAGCTTGAGGAGATAAACTTAGTTGGTTACTGTTCTCAGTCTTAGGATCTGCTTGGTATGATTCGGGGCAGACGCGGCCTTATCCTATCCAGATCTAGTCATCTACGGGTGTAGCCAGTTCTAGGTAAAGCAATCCTTGATCAAGCTGTTCGTTGCTTCTTGTGGTGTGTGTGTGCTATGAAGTTTAGTCGTGATTATTTTATTGTATATATATATATATATATATATATATATATATATATATATATATATAATATTGCCTCCGAGTATGGCTTCTCCACCAAATGTGCCGGTTCTCCACTTTTCTACACGAATGAAATCCCATATATCGGTCACTCCCAACTACTAAAAACACTTGCCTCAAGGATAGAAATAATCTGATCGGGACAAAATCGGACAGGCCTCCAGTTTTTCAATAGCTTGGAGGTGTGTTGTTTCTAAAGAACTGTATCTCTTTATTGTACGGCTCGGAACAAACTCCTTTACTACCGTCCACATTCATTAACGAGCCAAGGAAACGCTTGGGCCATTCTGCGATGCCCCTTCAACGACATGCTCGCAACTTGGAACTACGAATCTCCGAGATCAATTCCAAATTTGTAAACTTAGGAGCAGTCAGCGATGATGTGTGGAAGAAAACAAAACAATCTGATAGAAATGTTGTGACGAGCTTAATAGTTCAGGGATACTATGACAAACTCTACAATTCGGTAGGATGCCATGGACGTGGCTTTGTTTGTGTTGACCCATTGCAAACTTTTTCGTGGGAAATATTAGTTGGGCGATTGTGCATACGTAGCCCCATAGGGCAGTCTGAATTAGAAACGAATCGATCTGATATGCGATCCTACTCGCTTATTCCCTGGAGCTGTTCGGACTCGATCCTACCTAGAAATTCCCTTATATGTGGTACACACAAGTGCGTAAATAGAATTGATATATATATATAGAGAGAGAGAGAGAGAGAGAGTTATAGCCGTTGCCTATTTAGCGCTATTTAAAGACTAATAACAAATTCAGATATACAGCGTGCTTGAGTTTCAACATTCATTGTGGTTCTTTTGCTGGCATATAGATAAGTTAAGGCTTGGTGGGCAGTGAAAGGTAGAATAGGTTTTCTCGGTTTTTTTCAAATGTGATCGCTAAACAAATCTTCCAGTCTTTATTAGAAAAGTTTGGTGCGACCCAGATAATGATAACCCAGGTTTTCCCTTTTGATGGGTCGTGTTGGGTAATATGTTACCACAAATGCAATTTTGATACCATATCAAAAAAGCCATTATTCTTGTTGTGTTCAACTCTTATTCCAACCGTACAACATGACCGATTCAACGTATCATATTAGGGCACCAAAAACGCCTCCTGTTAACAGCCATTGACTAACTAGCCAGTAACTAGCACCAACTTTAAACTGTAAGAAACTATAACCCAGTTAGAATTTTGTTTACGAGAAAAGTTTGCGACGAAATGGTGCAATTTTGGTCGATAGGGGGATAGATCTGCTGCATCTATCCTCCTATTGACTCCCAAGAGAATCGCATTTTCCGCGAAAGCTGGCTTTTGTAACGTCCGCTGAGGGGATGCTTTCTATACAAGAGAAGCTCGGAAGTCTCGGTTAATTCAGGAGCGTTCGTTAGCTGAGCTTCTAGGTTAGATGGTACACGCTTTATTTTTGGCTTAGCATTACTATACTTTCCCAATTCGTGATTAACTAGAAAGCAGAAATTTATTACTATTCTTTGGTTATATAGTGAAATAAAAACATTTTAAGACATCCGCATTTGCTTCATACCATATACTGAATATAGAAATAAGGCAAGGTTAGAACGTACAAGTAGCAGGCGTTACTTCGGATCAGCAGAATTCGACTTTTTTTAAAGTAGTCCATATTCGTATGAGCGTTTTCGGTTAACGTAAAATATATATATTTTAAATGTTAATTACCGTATATTTAAATGAAGCTACAGCTATATTGTCGTACGTCACCAGTCTGTTTTGCATCTAATTAAAAAAAATCAAGCTTATATTAAAATAAAGAGCACATTAAATACAAAATGAGATATCTTTTTTGAAACAAGCTAAAAACAGCTTACAGATATATAAACAAGTTCCAAATAATAAAATCGGTGTTGATAACATTTTTAGGTAACATCTTACGTAATAGCTAAAATGTTGTACGAAGGTGGTGTAAGGTATTTCAAGTAACTCTTATGGGAGACAGTGTGATACAGCCTTTAAGGTCATACCCTATCTAAGCTACTTAACTATCTAAACCTCTTCTTACGCTACAGGAGCTATACTCAAGTGATCGAGCAAACGTATGGACTAAGGGCCGGCATCGAATAGCAAGGCGTGAATTGGGCTGGTCAATAATTTGCCAAGCAATCAATAGTGGGAGCATTATTAAGCAACGGCTCTATAGCCAAGCCGAGCTTATACACTATATGCGATCTTAAGTCTTACCAAACAAGCTTAAGCTTCACTAAGGAGTGTCTTGATGCATTGCTAGAAACCTCATAGTTTAACACTGATCCTATGAAGAAGGGAAATCCTTAATTTTCAACCTTTTATTATGTGTAGTCCTAGAAATCAGACAAGTGGGGCGGACCTCGAGAGTCTAGACATGCTGAATGATGAACACATTATTACAGGGTGTCGTAGCACATAGACTAAATGTTTGATTATTCTTTATGTGGAAGAACTTCGGTGTACAATTTTTTGTTATGCTAAAATATTTGTGTAGTTTTACAGACAACATCTCCAACTCTCAGAAGGCCTGCGACATCGGCCTTGCAGCAAACTGCACGTAATCCTGTTCCTGATGAAATTCACGGCCGAGAAGATGTCAGTTAATCTACGTCCTAGTTAAACTTTTACGAATATGCAAAATGTTTTAAAGCTAGAAGTAAATCTTTAGGGAGCGTTAGAGTTCAGTAAGCGAACGATTCTGCTTCCAATGGAATAGTACTCATTGTAAATAAAAAAAAGGAAAACAACCAGCAGTAGTTAGTCCCATAACGAAGACTGTTGCCTCACCATGCGTAACTCTTTAGCTTCCAAATAAAACTGCTTTCCCTAGGACTTTCTAGTTTAGCTGGACTTAAGAGTAATAAGCTTAAAGTTAAGGGTATGTCACCTCGTCTCCAATGACGTTGGCTAAGATAAATTTAATTGTGAGACGCAGTAGGATTACATTTTTTAACATGACTTTAGTGCCATTGTAGAAGTAACCGAGTTTCTAGCTGAATTGCATGTTTAAAGATTATTCGCCCAATATGCTGGTAGAATAGCCATCGCTAGCCATGACCTACGTTTCGTGCAGACAATGGAAAAAGTGCTATAGGTTTTTCAAGAACCAAGCTGTTCCCAGATCTTTGTCGCGATCGAAGTCACTAAATAAGATCGACAAAATCGATTTTCGTTCTTCTTTCCTATCACTTCGTTATTCTTGTGCAGCTTGCTAACGGAGGGGTTAAGTATCATTCGGTTAGCCTTCTGGATTATTTTCTTTAATGAAAACCTTTTTCAATGAAGTAGCCTTCATAGGCTAAAAATACTTCTAAAATGTATGTACCTATTTTTTGTAGATATTAGGTGCGTTATGATTACTTGCTACTTGACCATTTGTTTTCTGAACAAGGCTGAAAACTGGACAATTTGAGAAGCTCTCAGGCAATACTATTTTGAAGTTGAAAAATTGATCGTAATAAATTGTAACTTAACCTTACTATTTGACCTTCTACAGTTTATTTACTTGACAGGCTCAAATATTTTATAATTGAACAGTCTCTTAATCAAAGAAAAAAAAGCAAATTTTGCTGTCTAATATGGCGGTCGTCTACATGCACACACCCCTTCTTCATCTTTCCTGTTTAAACAGTATTACTGACGCGGTTACGCATTTCGCGAAATGACGTCTCTCAGCTGACTTTTTTCACTTCTGGCGAAATTAATTTCAGCCCCCCCCCCCCATGGTTCGCATCCAGAACTACTTCGCTGACCAAGCTTCATTACCCCTTAAGGATTGAGCTCGAGTTTTGCAAGATCTTGTACGTACATATATATAATAAACGTTGGCTCTTTTTTTTTTAAAGGACCAATAGATGCTGACGGTTGACATCGAACAATACAAACAATAAGCATGTCAGTTGAATATTAGTTACATGAACTTAAAGTAAAAGTCGTGACTTACTTGTGTTTGCCTAACGTTAGATGCACCCAATGCAATTCAGTTCTGACACCGATCAATGACGTGATTTGTATGCTTGGGCAGCTGGATGTATTCCTGGAAGAAGGCCACACGAAACACTTGAGATGCACATATTCAAGTATACGTTACGCTGGCAAAATTTCGAGCCAACTCGACGATCGCCACTTGATCCCGTTGATGAGCATGGCGTTCCCCTTAAGAAAAAACCGCAGAATAATTGTGTTAGCCACATAATTTTACTGCGTCGCATGGTTATCAAGCAAATAAGCAAAACACTTTTCAGAAAAACATAGGTTTTCAAAAACTCCAAGTTCCTTTCAACTTATTGCTGCGAAGCCGGTCGCATGCAGTACGTAATGTAGCCTGACACGAAGGGGTCAGTCGTCTCTGATCAAAACTGCGATACTCAGTTAACAGATTAACATGAAGATTTTTAAGGAACTGCGTTTTCCCTGTCGCATTGGTATCGCGTAAAGTTCACCGCGGTGAATTTGTTTTCGACAAGTTCTTTAATCTGACAAGGCGATCTTGGTCGAGGAAACTTGGGTACACATTTGCCCAACATAGTATTCTAATTTTTGTAACGGCACTGATCAGTCCGCAGAATTCACAGAGTAGAGCTTTGTTTCCCGACATGGACCGATCACTGTATAACGCAGTCCTATCGTTTTCGTTGTTCTTTAATTTTTTCTAAACCTGAATAGCATAGATCTTCCGAATTCCTCAATGGATCAGCCACAGTTAAACATTAGAATAACGAAATGTCGCTATAGGCTTCCCTTCGTATATCCGTCGATCGAGTGCAGTTCCTGTTAGAAGTGAGAAACAGCCTTGTTTTGCATGACCTTACCTTATACGCGATGATCCTTACTATACGCGACTTATAAACCATTCAAACCGATTCGAAGTAGTATTAAAAACCATCAGGCCATCAGACTAGAGAGAAAGAAGTATGAGCATTTTCGGGTTTTACTTATGGAACACGTTGATTGAACTCCCACAGTACGCTTATAGATGAGAACCCGGTAAGATAACAACCATTATCTTTCTCATAGGCGACAGCTTTGTTGTAATTGGTAAGTTTGAAATACGCTTTCCTCTCACTGTTATGCTGGACTCAACGCATAGTTGCCTTATGGCGCCGCGCAGAATCTTGCTGACGGCCCATCTACTTTGTGTCGTTGTCAGCATTTTACTGGGATTGACAATTTACTTCTATTTGGAGATCATCAGCAGATCCCGAGGGTATAAGCGCGAGCTTGACTTTGTGTCCATAGGTGCTAGTCATCTATAGACCAAGAGGAAACGTCTGGTCAACTGGGGAAAAGGAGTGGCTCGCTAAGCTAAGTTACAAGAAAAAAGCTAACGAGAAAAGAATCATTATGTTCATTGGATCAAAAGCAGCAGGGTTCAAGTACGGGTTTAGACGCATGATAGCAATTCACGACGGAGAGTATTATATTATTATTATTATAGAGACTGTATTTGTCTGCAATAATCATGCCAGTGAAATTTGACTTAATTCAAACACAGTTACCTGATTTATTAAGCTAATAAAACGGCAAAAAACAGAGACAAATCCTCAGATACTTGAATCTGTCACGAGCGCACGGGTGTGCGTTCGATGCAAACCATTTCACCGACCAGCAAACGATTAACTAATAAACGGGGCGAAGAGCACGAGACTGCTGACGAAAGCACTTACAAATGTAAGGCTTTACTAATATTTTGTACTAACCACGCAATAATTAAAAACAGTTATTTTATTGTAAATATTTTTGATTCACATAATACCAACGTATACGTTAGGACGATAGTATCACGATTTCGGTTTCCCTCACTGGAATTTCCTGTGGGAACCCTGTATACGTACAAAAAGGCTCCGTAAGAGAACACCGATAGCTACACTCGTAGGTGCCTCCCATCTGTTGCGCGCTGCTGTTCATCACGACAAAGTACAAAAAAAATTCATCGCGCTTTTCGGCCAGTCGAAAAACACCAGTTCCTTGTAAAAGCTATCGCACGGACTAAAGCCTTCTATGATGATTGTATATTCCTTTCTGGAAGGCCGGAATGCCGATAAGGGGCATAGTCAATAATACGAATCCATTTACGACGACAACAACAAAAAACACGGCGACAGCTGGAAAGGAGCCAAATCGAACGATCCTTGCAACAGTTCTATTGGCGGCCGACCATGAGTATCAATAATAATTGAATTTTTCCATCGGTTTCTGTAGAAGTTAACCTCCATTAGCCGTCCCAGCTCGATCGAATAATCGCGTTGCGCAATGGCAGCAGTACACATTAAATTCGATCATCCCTTTTCCGAACGTCCTGTAACAAATTCAGATCACCAAAATAAACCGATAGGTGCTCTTTGTCTTGCAATGTAACTTTCGTCCAAGACCGTTAAAACTCTCCGAGCCGCATACTCGGTGTTAACGTTTGGCCATGAAGGGACCTTTTACGTCTGAGCCAAGTGCTAGATACCATACAATAAATACGTATCTATCTGAACATCTATTGAAACATACAGTTCACACCTGCCTCATTCGTGGACAGTTTGTTCAGCCTGGTGGCAAATATGTTTATATGGTTAGTCCATAGACCGTGTTATGTTTCCTCCGCGATTCTTTGCCACTGCATGTTGACACATAGAGAAAAACTCGCTTCGTAAAAAAGCATTAACAGCAACGTCGAGTAGAACACCGCGCTGGAGCGGTCTTAAGAATAGTAGATGCATGTTTGTTTGTTCCCTACTGAAGAATGACACGGTATGGATATAGGAATCGCTTAAATAAAGCAAACTAAAAATGCTTCCACACAGCTAATAAATCGTATTGCTGATGATCGATCATAAGCTTGAAAAATATTTCTGGAAATAGACAGTTTATCTTCAAAGATGATAAAATCATTTATCTATAACAAAATCCCTAATAGGAAAAGTCTATTATATCTTAGCAATAGAAATAAGCAATCACAGAAATCAACTGCGCGAAAACGAGACAGCAGTAATTACGAACGATGGCATACCTGTTGAAAGTAAGCAATAGAAAGGTAATTCATATCGAATTGTTGCTACTTGCTCAACTCAAGAATTATGAGGTATTATTAACGGTTATAATTGATTGGTACACACGTTATTTTATTATGAAATGGCTTGAGCCGTAACGAAAACTACATACCTCGTCGTGTGCTTACGGTCATAGTAGAGATCGTTCTTCGAAAATATTCCGCGTCCAATCCCCACAGCAGAACTCTGTCGAGCATTTTTTACATTCTGCTGCCATTCGCATCATGCGACAGCATCTAGTTCTTGTAGTGATAACGTTCGTATATGATTATAAGATGGTTTAGGCAGCCGTTCAATGAACTGATAGATGAACGTCAGCCTTTCAGGGTACTGAGTTATAAAATCAGCGACTCAACCTAACAACGACAAGATTGTTGAAAAGACATTCGCACCAAAGGCGACCACTTCAATATGGAGAATAAGTAAAGGCTTGGTTTTTAACTGTAAAACAAAGAAAGGCCCCGTTCACAGATTTCTAAGCTGAAATTGCTAGGATAAGCTCTAGATTAAAGCAGGTGTAGGCAGACCGTATTTCGTTAATTCAATAAAATGCTGAAACGATACAGGGTGGCTAAAAGGTCGCCAGACTGCAAGATCAAAGCGACTTGGAGTTATCATAGAAAAATTTCGAAATATTATAGATCCTTGTAATAAGCATTCTAAATAGTATCTGACTTATCTGAACAGTCTATATATATGAAAAAAAGGCTAGCTTATTTAACAAATTTAGTTATAGAAAAGTACTAACATGAAAAAGAAAAAAAAAATCAAAGACAAAACGTCGTTGTCATTTGAAATAACGTTCAGCTGCAAAACCTTATACCTGTAACCCATTTACACGTTTGTTGACTACGCGAAACCACAATGCCAGGTTTCCACCGGTTGTCACCCCCTGCGAATGACTCTGCGGTGTCGTGCCGGACCTTTTTTTTTGTTAGAATAATTAGTGTATAACAATTGCTGAAGTTTCTCATAGCTATTCACGCCTGCTCCGCTTCTCGCCAATGTAGTACTATGATTTTTAGTCTTTGTGTCTATACAAATCCTCCTCCAATGTTTTCAGCGATCTGATGGCTCTGAATTGCACCATCCCTCTTGATCGCCTACGATGATACACATGGGGTCTGTATGTGCCATTTTTTGACCGGTTTTTAAGTAAATGTGGGAAAATTAACTTTGAGAATAGGGGCTGTTATTACTTGAATTGTCGTTCTTGCTGTGGGCGTTACCCCTTGTATTTTTACTCTTCAGGTGCATAAAATGGCCAACTGATCGCTTGAAAGTGGGTCGCTTCAATATCAGAACATATAGTAAAATCTCTCCTAACGTAAACAAGGCCAAGATTAAACAGCTCGAAATTGACTTCGATTGTAGAACTTATATCAGCCAACTCGCATTGTCCATAAGTAACATTGTAGAGGAAAACTCATTTTTATAGGCAACATACAAAAAAAAAAGTACATTATATACAGAAATATGCACAGCATTCTGAGAATAACCCATTTCTAATAAAATTTCATGTACATACATGCCTTTATGATAGGTTTGTTTGTGCTACGAAACCTAAAAATGCTAACCCTCTTCATCGAGTTTGTGGCATGGTGAGCAAGAAGCTGGTAAACCTAAGCGGACATACTCTACTGTGCATTTAAAGTAGAACTTGAAAGGTTTTCAAGTGAGTGCGCATCCAGTTGAATAATATATTCAATAAGTCGGTAGCGCAATACAGATATGATCTTATAACGTTCACCTATTACGGTGTTTTATAGAAATGACACTAAGGATCAGATCCAGTGGTAGAACGAAAACTAACGATTCACAAACATAATCACCTATACGATTCGAGTAAAACCAAGCTCAACCATGATCAAATAGATGAAGCAGCTTTTTACAATTTGTATTATTAAGGCATTTAGTTAATATGTTGTTCTACTCATTCACACATGTATGTACACAGGTAGATCGTTGAATCGCAGCCTTAGGCAGAGTTTCACAATTATAATAATAGTAGAATAGCACTAGCGTAGAACAGGAATAAGATAAGAACCCGAAGTAATTTCTCCTCTTTTCAGTCTGCCGAACGGTTTCTTCTGTTTTATCGAAGTATTTTGTTTCGAAGAATCGTCATCGCAAAGAAGCGAGCAAAAACCGAGAAGATTAGGTAGTGGCAGTATATCTTGCTATCGCTGCGGCCGTTGTTGTAGTGAAGTATTGATTAGAGTGACTCAGAGCTTGTCGAATCTGGCACTCAGAAGTCGGCTTCAAAGGTTCTAGAGTGTGGCTATGATAGGACGGCATCTAACTCCTGAAAGCGATCCGGCCTTCTCTTGCTCCTGACAGAACTATCCCTTGTCTTACACAGTGAACCAGATTCTCCCTTTCCCCATTTCCCTGGTGCATGATCATTTCAAGCGCTCCCCCATTTTCCTTCATTTCCACTTGCGCTGCTTTCATGATAGAGAAATAAAAGTCTGGTTCTACTATTTCGTTCGTCGCTTCGACTAAAACAGCAACCCAAGGAGGAAAGTGGTTGTTTAGGCCAAAAACCGAGAGCACCTAGATCGGTACCAATCCAGCACGATTTTTGGATTATTTCGGTTTAGATCGATTTGCCCCTGAAACGAAGAAAAAGACAATGGTTTTGTATGTTGGCCACCGCATTATTTCGTCGACGTTATAAAGCATACGCACATGCCAATACGCAGTCTTTTTCTCATCCGTCTAGAACGGTGCCTCACACACGGATCTTCCTTTGTTTATTGCATGACCAAAAGGCTGTTGGGCGCCGTTCCCACGGCGAAAAAACTTACCAGCAGCGGTTTCCTCACTCTACAATACCTGGACGAGTCGCACACGTTAAAAAAATAAACAAGCAAAAAAGGCCTAAGTCTTTTCAAAGCCAAGTGAAGTCGAGTGCGCGCTCACTCTTTCTTTCTTTTTATCGTTGATAGTAGTTCGCAGGCGGCCATTGATTTTCTCAGAATTTCTCTTAAATTGTTATCGCTGACTTCTACAGTCGACTTCTTTATGTTCAAAGTTCCATCTCGAATCTACCCATTTAGGACAGATATCGTCCTAGGTCAGATAGCCACTCAAACCGAACCCATCCGTCACTCAAATCGTGCAGGCAGAGCCTTTGATAGCCTTATAGCTGCTTTTCGTTGATGTTTCTCTAACGGAGTCCGCTTTGGCGCAGAAGACGGGTCTGCATTTTACTAGCAATGAAGGGGGCACCTGTCGGTATTTGCAGGCGTTTTAAATGGAGTAAAAAGGGAAGGTGGAAGCAAAACCCCGTCGCGTAGGGGGCTCACTATAAGCCTTTCAACCCAGCTTGGTTTAGTTGTACAGCAAGAGGCAAGCTGACCTTTAAGTTCCATCTAGGTACTTTAGAAGATGATAAATGCATTCGAACGACTTCCGTTTGCATTTGTTGCTTGTAGGACCTAACACTTAGTGTCACCAACGTGGAAGTTAAGTAGTTCAAAGTGTATACTTATTAACACTTCTAAAGTAAAAATTAAAGATGTAATTGAAATGCTATTTCAAGTTTTAAAATTCGTAGCCTGTTATAATAGTTCAATATCGTCCGCCGGAGCGAACTTTTCTGGAGAACACTCTTATACTTTCGGACATGCACCTTCTTTCAGCGGCATGGATATTTTAAATAGCATTAGCGGTAAGCTGTTTGCTTCATGATTTAGAACACCTCCTGCCTGATACTAAGTGGCATTGACTTGCACCTCAGACGTGTACCTGTAGGTCACAGATCTTAAGCCACGATTGCAAAGTCACATATTTCTTATGAGTTTGAGATCTAGACTTTATTATGAGACTGGCACTAATTAATAATTGTAATACGTGACTAGAATTTTTGTTTGTTTGTAACCGGTAAGTTTAGTGAGATTTTGCTATCCAATTCTGACTAGGTATAGGCAACATGAAAAAATATTTTCTCAGTCTTCCGTGCAAACATGTCTTCCGAATTATCTCTTGGATTTTCTCACTGACTGGCAAAAGGTACTATGCTAAATAAATTTACCCAGAATCTCCTCAGTAGACCTACAAGATCCCAGAATCACTAAAGTAGCAGCTCTTGTAGCTGTTACATGTTATTAATGTCTGTCTCTTTTTCTCAAACCTTTACCATCATTGGCCAGCGCTAAGATTTATACCGGTATTGGCTAGCTTATTCGTTGCTCATAGCTATCGTTATGAGCCTTTTGGGAGTATTTGTGTTAGTCACCCAGAAAACACTGTCCCACCGCCTAGCGTTTTGCTTTACGTGCCGCATCTAAAATCATCTCAAGGTGAACCTAAAGATCGACCTTTTCCATTTACTTGCAAACGCGCGCCCCAAAAATTTGCGTGGACGTCTGAATGGTACACGTGTATTACTTATTGGCAGTACGTTGTGGTACAAGCTTTGAACATATGGAAGCTTGCGCTTTCAGCCAGGGCAGTCTTTCTCTATTTTATGCGATAAATCCTTAATCATAGATAATGTCGTCATCAATTATGTTTGGTCTGACTGGGGAACCCCCTAAATAGTGATTCGCATTTCCGCCTTTAACGTGGCGAAACTGCTTCGGATCGTCTCAATGCATCCCCCAGTAGCGACGACGATTACAAGCGAAACTTTTTTGTAACTTAATAAGTTAATTTGTTCTGGCTAAAAATGTACTCGTGTTTTTCGCTAACCCATCGCCCTGACGAACATAAAAGATTTTCACGATCAAATAAACACATTTATGATATATACGCTTTACAAACGAGTACAAATAAAAGTACCAAACAAATTAATGGTTTAAAGAAACATATCGTATGTGAATCGCCTTGACCTTTATTGATGTTGAGATGCATGACAACGCTAGCCAACAGAGTGACGCCATGCACGCGATATATATCTATACGTTATTGTCTACCCGAGTTGCGAAATTCACACTTCTTAATTAGAACTTGGTTTTATTGGTAGACGTATGTAAAAAAATCAAGCCTTTTATGTTTCGTGTCTAGCTGTCTAGAAAATAACCCGAAACAACTATTTAAAAAATGGGTCGAACTTGTTTCGTAATGGGTTTCATAAAGACTAATGATAACATTGGCTCATTTTAGCCGTTTGCATCTGTGTTCATCTTTATTTTAAGTGTTTTTTATCAAAGACACTTTTGGGCAGTCAGGCTTGTCACAAGACTAGCTTATTCCTAAGAACTAATCTGGCCGGTGTGTTAGAGTCTCAGAAACAGATCCATATAAGAAAAATACTGCCGCTTTCATGTTAATGTCACTTTGACGATGTAATCGTACCGCGTCAACGTCTATGTGTCGAGTTTTACGTTCGGCGTTTAGTCAGACGGCTGGTCCGGATCAAGACGCATTTATGCCTGGACTCCAATCTAGACCATACCGTGTCCCTAATATTAGAAGCCAAATACCATACTCATTACGCTAACACAGAAATTGATTGACTCTGAAAGCAACTCAATGTACTTGAAAAGATTTAGCATTCTATAGCCATCCTGTCTAGGGTTCTGCGATATGATATAACCACCTGAGAACTTAAACTAATGCTCACTAGAAACTTAGGCCTGAAGTTTGATCAATTAATATCAATTATAGTTTAGCTCCGACAACTTCAAAATTTCAAAGTCTCAGCCATGACGTAACGAAGCTAAATAAATGCGTTGATGCTCCACCGGTCAACAGTCAAAAGATATTCATTCAGCGCTAGCGATTACTGAGCGACTGACTTATCGAAAGTAGAGACATCAATTAAATCCTGGCAAAGCCCACTAACTGTCCAGTGTTTTTCGTGAATATAGCCTTTCTGCCTGATAAATCAATGAGTAGGGAACCTATTTATTAACCAAAACAGTAGCAGTATGGATCAATACACAAAATGGTACCGTTACTTATCCTACGAGACTAACGTAAGCTTGTTCCCTTGCATAAGCGATTATTAGAACCAAACCATACCGCGGACCGCTGTTTTTACAAAAAAAAAAATTACCAGCTTACCTTATCTCAAACTAACTCCGGTAAAATGAAATTCCGTTACATTAAGGCGCAGAATGACTTCTTTCATGGTATAGTGGGCCTCAAGTTGTTTTTAGATTAGCTTTAACACTACATTGTTACTCCTTTAAAGGAAACCAGTCTACTTTCAGCTGGACTCTACCGCTCAATTTTATACAAAAAAGACGTGTCTCACAAGTTAATGTTATTCTTTAACATAGCATGGTGAACCATGTTTAAAGGAAAATGTTATAGCTTTTGGCACCTAATCCTTTTTATCATCTTTCTTTAATCCTCGTACTTCTTACAGCTCTGTACCGCGTTCTCTCTGTAAATCAGTTTAGAAAGACCGAAGCCTAGAACGCAGTCAAATACTCTCCTGTGAGCATGTATTTCATAGAACCTATATGTTTAACCGTTTTATATTGCTGTCAATACATACACGTTTAGAGATCACATATTCAGCAAGGGCGAACGTTTCATCCTATCTAGTTCCATCATCAACAAGAATAATAAGCTTTTATCAAGCTTTTTACAAGTGGTCTGACGTCGCGCGGTAATAGCCTTGGTAATAGCTAGCTTATGATTAAATGGTAAGGGAAATCCAAGCCATGACTTGGTGTCCGATGGACATGGCCGTAGAGAGACACAATAGATTTATAACGTTTTTGCAATTTTTCTACCTGTCTCTGTCAATTGCAGTGTACTGAACTGAAGCGTCCATGTGCCATATGTCGACATAAATCATCAAGCATCATTTGCCTGCGTCGTCAACAGCCTCCCAACTGTCTCTATTCATTTACAGCAGCGGGACAAGGAGATGTAAACATGTCGTCTTTCAAACCAAATTCCTTCGAAGTAGTTATTTACTACCAGAAGTGGACATCCAATTCAATCATCATTGAACGGGCATCCATATCCGGAAACGTCAAGCAAAAATAGCGGTCATACTCTGTTCTGTTCGCTTGAAACACGCTGCGGGCTACTTACCGTGGCACCTATTGATCAATACTACTACTACAACTGGCCCTAATCTTATCTCTGCCTTATATTTAATGATATTGTTCGACATTAATCAACAATAAAACATACGCAAAGGATGACATCGCTACCATAAATCAACCTGATAGTCATTTAACGATGGTAGTAGGGAAAAGTTTACCGGGTCAAACCCAAAACGGATAGGGTTTGTCGTTGTCGACTGCCCTGCAGTCTGGCGATGCCAGCAGTTTTGATGGTCCGACTTGTTTACCAAGAGCAGCAATCAATGCGCGGCTATTGTTCCGCAAAAGTTCCGTTATCAGCGCTAATCTTCTAGATAACCTACCATCATTAGTATCCCGCTTGTTACCGGACGGTGGTTCAAGGTTCGCACTCAACACTACGATTCAGGTCTGAATTCCAAAAGCCAAAAGCAAAACTAAATGTAAACAACAGGCAACACTGGTAGACAACTAAATAAAACAAGTGAGAGGTAAGAGAACCTCAAAACTCGTTTCGCATCTGAGTGACGTTCCCAATTGACCAATTACCCATCTGACCTTCGTAGGGCCATCCGGCCGACATTAAGTATATGACCTAGGCCATTGTATCGACCCACAGATTACTGGCAGTGATCATGTCTGTCACACCCACGGGCAATTTTAGCACACTCATCACTGTCACTCAATCATGTTTTCGATATCGGCGCTATTACTATTGCTGTTGTCGTTCATCATCCGGAAGACGTTTAAACATTCGATAACAAATAACTGATTAGTTAATTGTAAGGGCCTACAGACCTTGAAGAAAACTGGGCCACAGTCGGCCAAGTCCATTCTTACAAGCCGACCTAAACACCATCCAGCTAGCAACAATAGGGAAAATTCGCCGGTCGATCGCTGCTAATTGGACCGCCACCATCAGGCAAGCAGATTACGTCGGGGACGTCAACTAAAATAACACCAACAGTTAGGAAGACGGCGAATTCGGTAGTAAGAGCAAAAAGGACTGCCTTAAAATCCGCAGCAATGTGGAACGGTGGAAGCGGCAGCGGGGTTGGTGGGGGCGTGGGAACCGATAGCTTTTCGCCAGGCCTCATCGAAGACGACACTCCGACGCTCCCGGGGGACAAGAAATGGAGAAGACTCTGCGCATATCTGTCAGTTCTGCTAGCACTCAGCATCGCTGGTGAGATATCAATGACTGAGCTAACTGCATGCTAAAAATGTCACTACTGAGAGTTGGCAGGAAGAAAGAGCAAAGGCATTTGTGTGTTTAGCAAAGAAATAAATTGATCTTCTGCATTGAATATTCGTTCAGCGGTTTGTGACGTTGATAGGCGTAAGTAGGCAGGAAAGGACCTAAACTCATTTTTACTCGGGAAAGATAATGAAGATGTATTGTAGAAATAAATTTGCTATACATAAAAAAATTGACTAAAAGAAAAAGCCTGCACGATTCAAAAAAAAATTTCGTAAGTCAAATGTTTGATAGAATTTGCGTCTATAGGGCGTAACAGGAATCATACGTTGTGAGTCCATCAACGTTTGCGTTAGTTACGTGAGGGTCTTAGTGAGTAGGCTCATTGGCCCTTAGAGCCAACGCTTCGAAGACAACAAGTATATTGTCTTTAATTGAAGATTATTTTATTTATTTTTGTAAGTGTGTTTTTTCTAATTTTTCGTTTGTACTCTCCGGTACCTTTTCGTTTCATTTCTGCGATGATAGAGGTAGTTAATAAACTTGTGATAATATAACACAATTAGATTTTAAAACAATCGCCATATGGTAAAGACTGTGAATTTACTCATGTGTGTTACGTTCGAATACAGATTTGCATTTTCTTAACCTTATCAACGCACTCAGTAATTAAAGCGGAGCATCTGATTTTTCGGATGTAGAAAATTAGCCAATTACTTTTTTAAAACATTAGTCAAAGAAGGTTTTTTTTTCGTAAATCTGTTCACCTAGAGATTCAGGCGCAAACTTGAAACCTGTTTCTGTTTAGTTTTAGTAAATTAACTAAACAAAAAGCGAGTCAGTGTTTTTTTCTACTCCTGCAAATTTTTTCTAGTGTATTACGATATTAATTAAGGATTGTTTGGCCAGTGGCATCGTGTATACCCGCTACACTTAGAGACAACGTGACCGGATTCAGATTCTAAGTTAAGTATAGACACCCTTGTTTGTGCTGAAAGCTTACCAGCAATAGCAGAAATGTTTATTGATTGATGACTTAAATAATTATTAAGATACGTTTTACGTTACATGATATACAGCCAGGTGTGTTATAGTATTAAAACTAAATTTCGTCCCAACTCAGTCTTGTACGCTACTGACAGTTCAACGAATGGTTGGTACTGGTAAAGCTGATTTGAAACTAGAGAAAAAAAAACATCAGCTGCAAATCTTGAATGTTATGAAGTAGAATCTTTCATGAACTTCGTATATGGTCCGCTGTTAAGAAGTGGCGTGGCTTCAAGAACGTCTAATAAAACGTTTTTCTGAAACACGGTATTATCTTTAGCGAAAGATTGCCTCAGTATCATTATAAATAGCACTTTCGATACCAGTTTCAGTCTTCGAGCTTCTTTCGTAACTTACTTTGGAAGCTTACAGCTGATTATTAGAGTGTACTTACCTCTGATGTCTGACATTTGTTATTTAGTTAATTGGTTTGAATTCGTTGCGTCTAGAGTAGTGAATTAAAGCCAAAAGAGAATAATAAAGGGAAACGAGTGATCGCATTATACAAGGTCAACAGGAGTTTTTTGTGGCTGACTAATAAAAGGATTATGACGGGGACATCGAATATCAGCATGGAAAAATCTAGCTGTTTGTTTGATAATTAACGAGCCCTTGTATTACTGTTCGCTAAACGGTCCCAAGTCTACCTTATTTATCTTCGGACCACCAATATTCATACTACCTCACTCCATAACCTTAATGATAAATTCTCTATGATTTAGTGTGCATCCTGCGCCCCATACGGATGATCCAATTTAAGTTATTTAGGATTGCTCCCGGACGTTGCATAACATTATTGTTTCCACAGAAGCACCAAGCAAGATCAGTCCCCAAACAAAGGGGGTGACCAAACCGTTA
This sequence comes from Varroa destructor, assembly GCF_002443255.2. NCBI lineage: Eukaryota > Metazoa > Arthropoda > Arachnida > Mesostigmata > Varroidae > Varroa > Varroa destructor. The sequence continues at coordinate 20,852,455 of NW_019211456.1, forward strand.
CATGATGGAGAGAAATAGGCAAACAGTAAATATTGATTAACCGCAAAGAAACTGGACTGGAACTGGGCCTTCTGAAGCGAAAAAGGCCGCCGTATTCGAACATTATTTCGAGTCACAGAAGGGGGGTTCTCGACTTGAAAACATCGATGCAGTTTCGACGCTCCATAGCGTGCGAAAAATGGCTTTACGTATTCACGGGCCATGTCACAAACGGGTTATAATGCGTGCGGATACAGATGAAAGATGGAAAATTCAGACGCGGAAATTGTCTCGTCGCTGTTACATTGCTTCTCAGTGTTAACACCGATGCTATTCAGAATATCGTTACATAGAAGGTCCCTGTCACAAATGTTATAGGCAGGCATCGATCGATCATCAAAGAGTTTGACAGGCGCTATGGTGGACGTTTCTAAAGCAGACCGTTCTGAAAATGTCGATTTAAGCGTTAATAATTTAAAATTAGGTATTGGCTTTCGTAAATTGCATGCAAACGATTTGTTACTTGGGATGTAGTACTCCCCTTGATTATTTTACTCTATTCTAATTCAAGTAACAATTTCCTACTTTAAAGCGGTTGACGATTCTGAGCCTTTTGGGACTCTGGCTGCTCCTCAATCTGTACTGGAAATCTCACAGAAGTCAATTAGTGTAATCATTTTCTTCTGCCCACAGTGTCTTTAGAAGCATCTGTACTTCTAACTTGTGTCTTGTTTAGATCATTACGAAAATTATCGGGGGAGATAGTTTACGAACATGCTCAGACATAAAAGAAGTAATCAATGATTATTTCGTTGTATATTATTGACCCATAACTCAAACGGACACAAATGAAACCGGAAAAACAGACAACCCAATAACCATTCTGGGCGGCCGACCCGTTGAACGTCCCGCCTTTCAACTCTGCTAAGAGTACCGCTATCTTTGGCTACCGTGAAGTTTCTGAAAACTGTTTGCAAAAATTCTATCTGCTCACAAAAGCACTCACAACTTCGCAGTTACATATCGAGTTGAGAAGATTATCCTTAATAACTATGTTGAATACGAAAAAGATTTTGTATCATCTCGTTTTCAGGTACGATATTTGTGATCGTATTCATAGATACGCTATGCAAAGGTCTATACTCTGCAGCCATCTTGCACGCTACTCACTCTACTCTACGAAAGCAATCTATTGCAATAAATCAACGGAACTCAATAGTACGGCTTGAGATTCGTGTAAATCTAATATGGCTAATAGCACGAACCTATTTCTAAAGCCTATTGACAACTTTCGCTCATAGCGATAGTAAGCTTCTCATGTTGGGCACATTTCCGTACGCCGATTTTTATTCTCGCAGACGAAGCTTTTTTCATCTGTGTTCGAGTCAGACCAGAAAGTGGCTACTAGCGTTTACCTGCCTCACAGCTACATATGTACATATAGGTCGGTGTACGTATGAACAAATGACGGTGACGGACGATGGTGCTGTTACCAGTTACGCTGGTGGCTGGTGAATACCAAGTCCGCCTTCCGGAACCTCCAGGGATGTTGGCTATGTTGTCAGATGAACCTCTGAATTCGTGTTACCGCTGTTGTTGCTACTGGGCCTACTAAGTACGCGGAGACAGCCATACTATAAAGCGATGGCGGCCAAACAGGCAGGTAGACAGGCTCCTTTCTTTTCTTCAAAGGAAGTCATCAGGGGAATTGAATTCGCAGAAATGGTGTAGGCGAAGTAGGTAATGCTTGGATAGATAGGTAGGTACGAGGCAGGCGCATGTTTGTGTTACAGGCGCAAGGAATCCTCAGGGACGTTGTCTGGTGATCTATCTAAATTTAGGACTCGATGGAGGTATAGTGATGTTGGCTGTGGTAACAATGTAGGGCAATTGAACTTTTTACGCATTGGCGCCATTACCACACCGGCAGGTGGACATTCTCCTAACTGGCGCTATATGATTGTAAATGAGGCTTGCAGGGTGTGGTAACACCGTTTATTTTAAAATCTTCAGTTAAGGTTCTGTTAAACAACCTACAAAATAAGGTTCTCTATTAATCAGTAGAGTAGCGTGAGCTACTTTTGCTATTGCGCGGTTGATATCGATTGACATGTAAGATAATTACCAAACTGTAGCTTTTCCTCTTTTGAAACCTAAGGATAAAATAGGGTTCGAAAAAGATTCGAAATGGAGTAACTAGTCATCCACATGCAAGTAATACAATTAAACGACATTTTCAGCGGTCTCATGATATCTTACTCTGCCATTTCTAAATACACCAACTTGAATCTAACTTGTAACCATGTAAATTGCATACTCAACTTATTAAGGCAGGCGCGGATCTTTTATTAGGTATGTTCATGACATACAGGTTTCTGCATTTGCGTCTTGATGAAACCATGGTCGCTAGAGTGCTGAGTGCTTCGTATAAAAGAAGCCATAAATTCATAGAGTTCCCTAATTAAAAATGCGTCAACATCAACTTCTTTTAGAAACTTTATAACTTCAATAGGGCCACAATAAGTCGTTGTTTTTTTTATTTTGTATATATATATATATAATTTTATTTTATCGTTTACATAATTTGCAAATTGTTTGTTTTCGTTTTATGTGCTAAGTTGCTTCTGTCTGTATTCAATTTAACTAGAAATGACAATAAGGAGCTGACGCAGTACGTGTATTGTGTTTACAGCCTATAAGTTTTTCGAATACGCAACGGAAATCTTAGCTGTCCTGTGTTCTTTCCTTTGTCGTTCTCTTTGCCGATGGCAATACAACAATAATAAGGTACAAGTAAAGCATAAGGGCCGTGTACAGCTGGGAGTGCACTAGTGAAGTGATGCGGAGTTAACATACGCATAGAGGTTGTGCGTTGGCTTGAAGACATCCGGGCACTCATTCAGTAGACTTCAGATATGACGAAGTTTTGAAGTGATCATCTCCAAAGTGAAACTCCTATTCTAGAGCATACAGAGCCTACTTGTATTTCAAGTGGTTTGGAAATTCGTCGCCTCCGTTCCTTTAGGCTAGCCCACTATCAAGCCAACTATCTTATGGCAAATCGCGACAGTAAGGTCCTATTTTTTCTAACTTGATTTGATTATCGATAGGAGAAGTGTACATTGGCATGTTTAAGGGCTTAATTGCTCCGAACGACTGATTCCCAGCACAAACCAGAACGTGATTAAGCTTAGTCTTAATTCCAAGCCACTAAACGTATCTACATCTAGTAGACAGGCACGTTATTACATGTATCATTACGGAGGCTAAACAACATCACCTGCCAGATAGTATGTCTCTTTAACTTAACGTTATTTGCTGCAAGTTGGATCTTTTTTCACTTTGACGAAGTGCAATGAAATTCCCCTGCATCAAATGAAATCAGCTTCGAACAATGTAACTCCAGGAACGAGCAGGTCATTCATAGAAGTACTGTTTGACCGTCGATATGTTTTCACAGTTAAACTGTACACTCTACATGAGATTTTAAGCGTAGGCACTGCTAAGCTTATTTGGGCGTGGCAGGTAAATTTCATGGGGACGTTATAGTCCTTGTCCCTATTGAAGTACTCTAAGTACATCTATATAATCTACGATAATTTCAAGTTTAATAACGTTTCATAACTAGTTCTTATCATCTGCTGAAGCGGCTAGAACTAAGAAGATATATAACGTTTACAAAAACTAAGGCAGGTTTAAAGTAAAATATTAATCTTCAGTATAATACTGTTTCTGTTTCCTATAAATGCATATCTAGATAGGTAGACCTATGTATTTTAAAAAACTAACGAAGGGAAAATTGCCAAAGCGTTCTTGTACACTGGTAAGCACATTTACGTGAAACTATGCCGCTGCTTTGAGACTTCAGAGATTCAAAAATATTCGTTACCAATTATCTGTTTTTTTTTTTCATTTTATTATTTATAATTTCTCTTATTTATTTATTTCATGCATTTAGAGAAAGAAGAAAGCTAGAAGCTTAAAGTAATTTTCGAAACTTGCGTAGAGTTACGGAATTTTCTAAATGTCCTATAAAAGACGAACTTAATTATAAGGCATTTTTTCGTATGTCCTCTGGGGCTCTAACTGCCTACGGTCAATCCGGCATATTACAGCGCCTATCATCAGGATATAGCAAGTTTAAAAATACTGTATATAAACATATATATATATATATATATATATATATATATATATATAATGATTCGACATTGACATGTACCAAAGCATAGACTTAATTAGATTAAGCCCGGTAAAAAATACTATTATTATTTATTATATTAGTATTTTCGAAAATGTCTGGAGCGATACACTTTGTTTGCTAACCTCTAATCTAGTCCCATCGTAGTGTTATCACAGGGATGCTTTAGAGGAGTAACAGGCTAATTACAGCCCTTTTCCAGTGGTTTCGCTCAGGTCTATTGCTATATTTTTGAACTTTGCACATCTGGATAGCTCTTGTAATTCTGTTAGCAACTAGAATGTCTATCGTGAAAATTATCTATGAGAAACTATGGTACAAAGTAACGATTAGTTATATATTTACACTATAAAGAAGATTATCATCACTATCAACTTGTAATTCTACAGGTGTGGGCTCATGTTTTGCTGTGGCCGTATATCTCGGCCAGGGGGCTGGCCTCACTTACCGGACAGACATGGAAGTCTTGCTTATAGGAAGCCCAATCATTATTCCAGGTTAGTTGAAATTAAGCAGTTTTCTACTTGATTTTCTTCTTTAACAAAATATACATTTGTAAAATACTTGTTGTAAAGAGGGGTTCGGCAATTTTTATTTAATAAAAGAATCCTTAAGAAATCTTAACGTCCCCCGCGTAAGTTTCACCATGAGCGCTTTGTCCTGATTGAACAGGTATAGCATGTAATAGTACAAATCACATTCGCATTCGGCTGCGAGATATATTGTTCCTTAATGTGAACATGTTGCTCTCGAAGCTGGCACATGGGGGAATCAAAGACTGCTTCGATTATCACATGATCCACAAGATGTTTATACCATATGTCTGCGTGGTCTACATGCTTCCTACTGATTCCTAATGAAAATGTGACGTGCTACCAGCGGCAAAATAAGTGATTAAAATTAGGCAGAATACCTTCAAACGTCTTTTTCCGTGCTTACTCTAATTGTTAATTCAGCATAGAAAATTCAAAACAGTCTTCTGCTGTATGGCCAGACCAAACGCACGGATCAGTGGATTGTAAGATTCCATCAGTTGTCATGACGACAGCTTTGTACGACTGTTACTGGATAATCTCCATTTACTTTCCTCCATGCGCTCTATCGTGACGTGCATTTCGTGGGCATCTGCCCTTTTTTAGGAACGCGTATAGGGCGACTGTGAGAGATCACTGAGGCAGTTAATCTCAAGAGTCTGATCTCTCGGCTTCGTTTTGTAGGAACTTGGCTTATGGTACGGCCGCTTTTGGACGGGCACAGGGTAACAGTGCAAAGGCCGACAGAAACACCTTCCGCGTTCAAACAAACGCGTTCAAAGTTTAGTCGGTTTGAGGCATATAAGCATCTCCAACTAACCATTAGTCACAGAACGAGAAATTAGGGGGTGGATTTATATTCCTGACCTTGTTCCGTACTTCTTTTGAACCGAAGCTGGGCTTCGTGTCTCAGATGTTACCCCATTGAGTGTACACTCTCTGAGGCTTTTATTGATGCATATGTCACCCTAACCTAGAGAGTAAGGCGTCTGTTGGGTGTAACAATCGACGAGGAGGAAGGACCCGATAGTGAACTCACGAAGTTCAAGATCACTTGCGGCTTAGCCGATGTCCAGTGACGGCCTCCTTCTCAGGCTACTTGAAGTGTTCCATGTTACCCTCGCTATTCGGCAGCATCTACGTTTTTTGTTAGCACGGCCCAGCAGGACCCATCGGACGTCTAACAGGCAGCGAAGCAGCTAGCAGACTGTCCAACGATGGGGGGCGTTTTAGCCAATCTCTACGTGCTATGGCCAGGAGTATCGATTGGGATCATGTTCGTTGGAGGTTAGTGAGACACATAGGGTGTATTCATGCTCAAGCGATAGAGGACACCTTTTCGAAACGTGCGAGTTTATCAAGCGATCGCTTTACCAATGAACTACGTTAGCTTTGAAAACAATGAGAGGTTTATTGTATGTTCAGTGTTTCTCGTATGAGAATTATCTACTGGATTGTGTTGAAGAGCCAAAAGGCCGAAATGAAATTATCTTGCGAATATCGGATACAATAGTCTTACGAAATGCACAGAAGAAGTCTATCGACCGATCTATCGCTCTCACTCTAAAGTATTTTTACAATGCAGCCCTACAAAATATATTGTTTATTCATAAGAAACATAATAATACGCTACCGGTATTTCGGTACATTGCTGCATATGTACTATTCCACCTATGCAGTTCTGCCTGGAAGACTTTTGCGATGGTAACAGTTTATTACATCAATATTCCGAGATTTGTTCTCTAATCCTCAGTAATGCATCATTTATCTAGATTTATCTAGGCTAGATTTATTTATCTTAATAATTTTACTGTTGATAGTCGATATAAATATGCTTACAGCAACAGAACATCTAGAAAGGCGTCGAATGGTGCGGGCTGTTCCATTGTTCCTTTTCAATAGACTTGAATACGCTTATGCCGATTTAGTACCCGCTGTATGACTGACATCACGCTTACAGGTTCACGTATAGATTATTGATTGAAATAAGTAAGTTTACTTCCGCTCATTGCGAGAAACAGAGTCCGCGGTGACGTCAGATTAGAATTTACCCTCAATAGTAGAAATTCTGATGGTTCCCCATGGTAACTGAAAGGCAATTGGGTTAATATGGTGCGTAATATGGTGCGCTATTATCCTGATTAGAAAAGAATAGAGACTTTAGGTCGCTCGTTATGCTATGCACAACCACTGTATACAAGTTTATCACTGCAAGATTATTTTACTGGTACTAGTGTCCTCGATACCAAGGAACTAAACAGAGAAAATACGTAAATGAAAGTTTCTGCATAAACTCTTTCAAGCCTATATTGGCCAAAATCAGGAAAATCACTTTTTTGCAAGGGGAACGATCGTTGAGGTATTAGTTCCCTTCGTGCTGGAGCTACCAGTGGTCGTGAACTTCGTCGGTCGTACTTTCAGACTAGGTCTGGCAAATTTTACATTCGTAGCTTCTACGGTAGAAGGACATGCCGAAATGAACTTGAATCATTTGCATTACTGTCCCTTTCTCTCCAGTCAGTTTTGACATGTTCCTAGATATTTTGCGAAATCGGCTTAAGCACTGAGCAGTTTCAGATAATCCTAGATTCTAAATAAACATAAACTTAGGATTTTTCATATGGAAGTCCCTTATACGTGCACAAATCACGAACGACCACACTAAGACCATACATGCGTCGATTCAGCGATGATTCTAAAAATTACTAAATTTAGTATCTGTTAATAATTAATTTATTCACTTAATCTTCAACTGGGGATCGGGCGTCATCAGTCGTCAAACTTCATTTTGCATTGTTTCGTGTACAAATCGAATGAAAATCTTATGTATTTTTTTTAAACACATATGCAGGTATGTATGGCAGAAATAATAGCTATATATGATACTGCAACTGCGGTTCCAGGTTTACTTGCGTTGTATCTGTGTACGCGCAACTGTTGCGGGGTCATCTTGAACCTGTTCTTCTCGTCGGCTGCGGTTGGCTGCGGAGTGGGCCTCTACTTATCGGGTTTCTCCCGCTCGCTAGGGATCATGTTCATCATTGTCGGCCTCCTGATGATGGTCGTCATTATCCTTGCTCTTATCTACCACAAATTCACGGGTGAGCTCAGCTACAAATCTCATCTAATTTGTGACGCCTCTTTAGCCATAGATTGCGGTCACCGAGATAATGTAATAGTAACGTTTTTGCCTAATTAAATTTGGGGACACGATATGGGATGGCCTAGGTTTTTAAATCGGATGCCTCGTTTCGTTCTGGAAGCCAACCATTTGAAGCAATGCTAAATAGTAGTAGTACTGGAAGTGAAACTCGAAACATTTTTTAAGTCAAAGATGGTGGAATTTGTTAAAGCTATTAATACTAATAAATACACAGAATATACATCGTCGTTTTTGCTTGGTTTTGGCTTTAAATTAAATTACTTTAAAAACGTATTCTCGGTTACAAAAACGCGGTTAGCCAACGCAATTGCCTTGCTTGCTTGATGAAGCACCTGAGCATTGGTAGCAATTATGCTCAAACGACAATGGAAAATCAAAACATCATATAATCAGAAAATCATATAATGTTTCTATTTCTGAATAAGATATACCACAACAAAGAATCCTCAACGCATCGTTAAGAAGGGGTGTGTCTCTTATGAAAAATTTTTTCGAGCCCCATTACTAGGCAGAACCCGAACAACTTGTTACCACCTCTACAACACTGATAGCAAAGCTGTGGGAGCAACGTCTTGTTTTCGATTAAGAGAGGCCTGGAGCATTTTCGATGTATCAGGCTAACCATCTGTATGCACACTTTCTAAGTTTCGGTGTTTCATAGGCTCAACTATCATGATCCGGAACAACTTGTATTGCCTTACCATCAACTTATTAAATGTCAGACAGCTCCGGTTTTTTATTCGTGTGCCCGTCACCGGACACGTAAAATAAACAGTGCGCAAGAAGACCCTCCCTCTCCCCTCCGACAAAAGCCGCCGCGGATAACGCTACCTAAACACCGCCCAATGTTGACTTTCATTTTCACCAGGAAACTACGTTTGTGAATTGATAGCACCAAAAAGGTACGATTTGACGGAAGTCACATCTCGATCATAGCGAAATTGCTATCCGGACTGAAGCGATGAAAAGCTAGACCAAATTACCAAAAGATTAAGTTGAGGCAATTTCGTAAAGTAACACACAATGAGTTCTTTGAAGTGAAAAGTTGTGCGTTGTCGAATAGATGCAACGAATCGGCATTGACTTGTCGTATGTGCATTTACTGACAGGTTCGAAGTTAAAGTTTCTTAAAAATTAAATATTCATTACTTTTTACATCATACACCGTGGATGATTGCTATCTATATGCGCCTTACACATGTTTAACTACAGATGGCGAGCACGTAAGTGCGAAACAATTTACCATTACATTAGTGAATGTACCTTTATTAAACGACGATTAGAGAGAAACAGGTCTGATGTGTTTCGCATCATCAAACCTACAATAAATAACGTTCTTTTAGGCATTAATCAAATTACGCTACTTAACATATGATACTGCAACGCTCGTCTCAAACGTAAAAAGAGAGCGTTATAGTCAGTGTTTAACTGCGAACAACCCACCATCGTGCCATAAGCTATCTGAGCCGAAAGGAACATCACCTTCTATATACAGCCCATTCTGACCCGGCTCGGATAACTCTGAAGATTATGTCTCGGTCCATGGTCAGTCGCGTTTGTTTCCGCCAAGCGGATACATACGTACGAGCATATACATGAAGCAGCTGTTTGTAAACTTACGTCGGCAAACCTGGGTCGAGATAGAGACCGGGGTGGAATTACGCGGACATAACGGGTGCAGAAAATTAGCAGCTGTAGTACGTCCGCTCTTACCGTTTTCCAGTCACTTAGTAATCTTAGTTATTATATTAGTTGGTATATTAGAAATGTGATAATTTTTTTATTGCGAGAACATTCACTTCCCTTCGACATCGCCGACAAACATTGGGGAAGATTACGAACGTTCGGCCATTGCAGAAGTAAAGAAAGCGCACAGGCAGAACATTTACGTCCAGCTTCCGTTATCGACAAGGAATATGAGGCTGTCTTTGCACCTTTCCAAGGCTCGGTCGCTTGAAAGGTCCACGTACTGTCTAGTAAAGCGCTCTGAAAGTAGATCTCAGCGTACAACACTCGTACATCTTACCGGTACGAACGGAATCGAAGTGGCAAAGATAACGCCAGAACGAAGGCAATGTTTTTGTGACCGATGGTGTAGGTAAGACAATTTCGTTGTATCTGAGAATGAACTCAAATAAACGGACGGCTTTTAGACACCAAAGAGCCAAGTTAACGATGGCTGAATAGATGACATATTGATTTCGATAGATAGATATCCTGCGCATAATCAGACAGAGGAGGTACTTGGCTCGACGAGAGAAGTCCCCTTTAGGCAGAGGTTGCTAGTCGACAGGACACACGACTCGGACAGTCAAAATTTCTAACAGCAAAAGGCCAACGGAAAAGGCTGACTAAAGAGAAGACCGTTGCTTCAAACTACGTTTATGAGTATCCCTCCAGTTTAAAACACAATAAAATTATATTTAAGATGTGCACAGATAGAAGAGAGGTTTCCATTAAACCTCTCCCAATTCTTCGACAGTTTTGATTTGTTCCTATCCAATTTAAAAAAGCAAGCTAGGCAGAATACGAAAGACATGAACTTTCCCGCCGTCCACGTTACTTGAAACATGTTGAACAGGTAACTATTAGAAGTAAATGAATTACAATATTTCTAAATAAGCGGAAATTATTCGAGCTAGTATATATCATATTTCGATGTTGATAACATATATGTACTGTGTTGTATTTTGTTAGGCAAAACACTCTGCTACTACGAAGACTATGATGACGATTCAATCTGGGGCGGAATGGGTATGAATGAGAGCGTGTTCGCCCTGCAAAGGGCCTACCCCAACTGCGCCCCACTGCGCAGGCTCAACTCCTCCATTCGGAGAGGTGAGTAACTCTAAATCAAAGACTTTGTAGCGGATGTCGAATAACGATTAGATGTGTATTTCGTTCATTTTATGCGTCGCAGAACCATTTCAGCTTCCGCTATAATCATAATGGTTATAATGCAAGGAATATACACAGTAATAATACGGAATAGCAGATTTGGTGTTGCGAAATAAGAACACTGATAGGCTGAACATTTTTCATAAACAGGACAGCAGGCCAGCTTTTACCAAAAAAAAATTCACCCTAGAAATAAGGGCTATGCAACATGAACGACAGCAATGAGTCTCTCTATTTTAGTGGCAGAAAGACCAATCCACCCCGAACGGTGTCATACACCTATCCACAGAATCATCTCTGTATACAAACACTTATTTGTGCCTAAAATATTCTTTAGAGACACTATACTAGACTCTACATCCGTGCCATTTAATAAATATAGCTATTAAAATAATGAACAATAGTTAAAACTTGATATGCCTGTAAGAGACGTCATATATTTTCAGTACTCACATAGAAGTTCACTTCTACATGTAGGTACGCGTGATAATAGGTAGTTATGTTCAATAATTAGGTACCTCTATATTTATCAAGGTGACGTATATATGTTGGAATGGAATAAATTTCATACGATAAACTCAACGATGCTTTTTACTGTTATGTAGGTCATATAAACTTGAAAATGCCAAAAGATCGTATATTGTTAGAATATTTATATTAATATAAGCGAAACAAGTTAAAATGCGCTCAATTGTATATTTCCCAATTGGTGAAACTTTTTCTGTTTTTTTGGCAAAGGCCGAATACATTCATGCACTTAGAACTAGGCGAGGACTGTAAGTATAGCTGTATAGGCAACATACGGTCAAAGAATTGTTCATTTAAGGACCCATAAGCATGTGGCGTCTCAGCGGGTTAGCCCATTAATGACCACTAGAACCACTAGAAAATTGAGCCTATCTATGTAGGCTGAGAAAATGTGAACCGCAATATTTTTCTCCTATAGCATATTCAATGAGGGTCACTAGGATTCACTGTTTTGTAGAATTGGCGATTTCTTACTTTTTGGTGCATTTACCAGAACTGTGAAATCACATCGCCATTGCGTTGGATCACTAGGCTGGTTGAAGGCGACTTGCGTAGCCGGCAACGATATCATACGGAAGACCATGCTGAAAGGAAACTACGATAATGTTGCTTCCCAAAAAACACCAGCTATAATAATGATGACTCGGAAAATGACGGTCGGGAGCGAGCACAGCGCTACCAGGAAGAACTTCTATTTGAGGCTTGAGAAGGAGTGTTTTGCCTCAACGAAGGTTATTAGAACCTTAGACCAACGTGCTGTTCACACGTTGCTTCTAGTTCGAAGTCACTGCGTTAAGTTCATCTTCGACGCTTTGCCACTAAAACTGCTCGTGAGCAAATGGTCGCTTTTATGATGATACATCAATAGCAGATTAACCAACGTGTTCGTATAAGCATACACCGTTTTTATTTATGTATTGGTTGGTTCATAGTGATCGTCAGTTACCGGCAAAGTAATTTACCTCGCTTACATAACTTGTATACCTATGTCTACCGTAAGAGCTTATAAGTTTTCTATCTCAACGTAGTGTAATCCAATGACATTCGGACAATGACCAATCGTGTGAAATAATCGACTGTTTCACAACGACGTCGTGTATCCTAACTGTGTAAGCCTCCTTAATATATCAGGCAAATTCTCAACTGGAGTCGTTCATTGAAGGGAAGTCACTGTCGAATTACCTTCGGTTACCCACCTTCAACTGAGGGATGCAGGTCATAGCCGACAATCGAATGTGAGTTCCATTGTTCTAGGTGATTAATTTCTGGCCGTAGCTGTACCACGTCGATGATAATCCAACGGTAGCATAGTACGAACCCTGACTCAGATGCTGCGGCGCTACTGTGAAAATGCCGATCGTCAAACGTCCGCCGCTTTTGGATAGTTTCACGGAGAAAATATATCTGTTTTCTTTGGTAGATGAGCCGAGCTTGTTGTCAAATTTATCAATCAGATGCACGACGAAATCCTTTCATGTTTTTAGTGCCGTTAAAATAGGGGGAAGACAATCTCTGAACCACTAGGGACTGAGCTGTGCCTGAGTAAATGTACTATGGTTCAATAATTCAGTGCATCTGGTAGATTTTTGTTTCGGGCTACGGGTCAGCAGTTCTTTATTTCAGCATATACATCGCAAACAGTTCCTGGCCAATATGTTTCACTGGTCAAATGACATAACGCGTAGTGGATTCTGAGTTTGCAGCTTCTTCGAAGAAATCGTTCTTCTTCCACGTGAAGCCCATGGACTGGCGTCAGTAAGCTTTATGTTTAGTCATAGATATAGTGGTGGTTTAATAAATTGTTAACTGCGACATCCATAAGCGGGTTGCAGTACAAGCTTTTCATGCAGTTCGTTTCTTGTTGCTTGTGCCTGTTGGCTGTGTAACAGCATCTGGGTGAATTTCTTACTTGGGAAAATATTTTGTGCTGAGATATACACATACCTGGGTTAGGCAGCGATTCATTGCATACAGTTAGGTAACATGGTCACGTCCTTCTCTTGTTGAATGCCGTTTTTCGATTGTTTCCCTGGCAACCACGGACAAAGCACGATGGTGCCATAGTCGTGTTCATACGCAAGGAGTAGCCGCTCTCTTGTCTATTATTTATCGATGAGCTGGGGTCCTGAAGCTTCCCATTTGTTGTATTAGCCCAGTTCCGCCATCACTGTGTGTAAGTACGTTTGGTCCACTAACGTCAATCGAGGACAGAGTTCGGACGTCCAGTAAGCAAAGCTTTTTAGATGTGCACCTGATTGTCGTTACCACTTACCCCCTAAGCCATTGGTAACAAATATCAGCATAACGATCGGCTAGAGCATATGCAGGGTGCTGGCAATAAGACGCCGGACTTGACTGATTGGATATTGGTATTTATTTAAATACGTTCGTGCTAATTTTTGAAACAGGAAAAAGGCAACCGTTAAAAGGTCGTTTGAAGGTCACTCGCCTATAAAATCATTATAGCGATGCACACGTGAATGACTGCTAGCATTTGGCGAAAGATGCTGGCCTTTCAACCTGAGCATCTAATCACCACGATACTAGATAATATCAAACAAGGTACTAATAATAATAGAACTTGTGAAGAATAAGTAAATAACATAAAGTATATGCAAGCAACATCGGAAGGTAATGATTATACTTAATGAATCTTTTTGATTGACGATCATAGCACAATAAAGATAATTTTTTATTTAAAAAGGTAGAAATCGGCAAGCCGTTCAAATAATCTCATTTACGGGCTGGACAAGTTACTCGTCCTGGAACAGAAGCATTGTCAAGTAATAACACGGTCTATGGCGATCTCATGCGGCTCAATCGATCTTCCTCTACATTAATTATTCAACTGTAGATTGTGTTCTATATTTTATGATTGACTGTCCAGTGCCCTCCAGCCAACTGTATGTCAATGCACTTGGACATCTAAGAGTACCAAAGAAGCACAAGGCTACAATTAATGATGTTCAATCGAATCAGAACCAGACATGTTGGGTGATAGGGGTCAGATCTCAGTCATCGGCAGCAGTCAGCGATTGTTCCGCCTGTAGCGTAAACAATAGGTTCTATCTCCCTAATATATTTACTCCCAAACCTACGCTGTACCCTTAGTACAACAGTTTCATTTTCCAAATGAAGCTGCTATTGAATTTAAGCCGTTTAAGGAACGACTCGTTGCGGTAATGGGCCACGCACTAACCATACGTATTAAATGTATACTGACGAAACAAATCATCCAGCGAATATCATAAATTAGAAAGTCAGATCGGGATAGTCTGAGAAGATTTTCGATATAAATAATGCACTGCTTCTAGGCGACAGTCTAGTATTTAGAATCTTCTCTTGTGAATCGCACAAAATCTATGACCTTATAGAGAGCACGAGATTGTTTAGCATGGACTAATTGTATACACCGCTTATAACCGGGACATATATAGCTCTTCGTGGAGCATTCTGGCAGTAAATGATAAACGTCTCTTAGTACTGCATAAATGAGACGAAATTGACTCAAGAGCAAAATATTGTAACGCCTTTCGTATCGCCGAACTTCTCTTCATCGATGCAGACAACTACTGCTGCAGGCCATGCGTCGTTCAACAGCTTTCAGAGCGTCCCGCCTTCTTCATAGTCCTCGCAAGCCGGTAAAATTATTATCGACATTTCCGCTAGATTTCTCGAAGGTTACGAAGCAGTTAGGAATTGCTTTCCATTCAACACTGAAAGGCTCAATAACTAACAGCACAACAGACGCTATGGACTCTCAAATGGATGGTAATGCTCGGATGTGGGCGATAGGCCACGGCGATTCGTTACCAGACAGGTACAGGAACCGTCGCTTTCGTTCGCGCTGCGTGACCACGCAGTAGACGCAGAGATAGATAGTGCGAAACCGCCTATTAGAAGCTTAACAAAGGGAATACAGTTAAGTATAGACAGCTGCTCTGCCTTTACTGCTCAGACTTTACTGAGAATGCGACAAGTATGACTTCACAATACGTTTTCATGTAGCCTCGTATTTTTTTTATGTACATACATGCAATCAAATGATGGAGCGAAGTTTGTTTTGCTGACAACTTCGATACTTTGATTGATTGAAAAGCTTCGCACCTACACATTACCATACTTGGAGAGACCAGCAACGATGCAAACGTTGACTTATTATATAAGCAATCGAAACGGAAATCAATCATGTAGAGCTAGACCTTGTTGCAAGCACCGTAATTTCACAGACTTTCAATCTCCAAGAAATATGAATCGAGAAGCTTATTGTTGTTACTTCGGGTTTCAGGTTGACATCGTGTTCTTTTTTCAATAACTTGCCAATATAATAACCGATTTTCGTCCGAAAAGCCTATTGATTATATATATATATATATATGAGTGCACACGCGGCCACTATATCACGAATATACGTGACCTCCTTTGCTGCTCCGCTACACGTGTTACGCACAGGCTATGTATGATGATGATACTTTGTTTTCTTTTAGCCATAGGTTTTCATAGGTCCAAAGGTACCACGCTTATCAAGCTGTCACGTTATTTCTTCAAAGCTACAAAGGTAAATGGCGCGCTCGTGTTAGATGCACCGAAACACAATCCAGGTTACCTTCGTCTGCTTTCACCAAAACCATAGCGGTAAAACACCGTATGCACAATGTCTACTCTGTCGAAATATGGCCATAACAGAAAACCCAGTTTGCAATGTAAATGAACGTATAGTGTTCCTAGACATACCCAATACATCTGCTCGTGCACAGAGTTAAGCTTATGTTGGACCACTGCTTGGGTCACATTGATTACACGGTTTGTTTAACCTGCAATCGTATTTGCGTAGCAAACAAACTACTACAAAATAAACAAAGTCCTTCGCATATCAAGATAATCTCTGCTTAGCAAACCCTGATCCACGCTCAGGTAACATCGTCATTTCTAGCTTGTTGATTTATTTTCCTATTTCTAAACCATATTGATCTACGAATGCCTGTGTGTTTCGAGCTTTACATTTAGTATCGCTGTTAGACATAGTTCCATCAGAGGGCTAGCTGACACTCAGCACAAAACCAACTGTCTCTCTATGCTCTATCGAACCTGGGTCACCTCAGCAAGCCAGTACGTTACCCCTATCTACACGATCTACGGATGCCTAAATCGCTTTCAGATGTCTGCAGTTTACTGAAACAATGCTGCAGGACGGAAGATCAGAAATGTTGCTCTGACAGTCGAAATAAACTGGGTCCGGTAAAAAAATAGAGACAAAAAGGTTTGCAAAGGTATATTATAGGACAAAGACTCTGCTTACCGTTACTGGTTCACCTTGAAAGAATGAAATGGGTAGTGAAGTCCCCGTGGGACACCTTCACTATCTTCATTTGTTTACAATAGGTGGCCCGGCTGTACAAATGGCATTCAAACGAATCGCCCCCATGCAAGACAATAGACCTGATGGGCCGGTAAGGGAACGAACGAGTTCCCAGTTAAGCCTCGGTTCTGATGCTTGGTCCTAATTGCACCTGATGCCAATCTTAGCGTAGTAGTAACAAAGAACCGTAGAACTAGGAAATGTACGCTTAAATTTTTTCAAGGAACGGTTACTTTGTGAGGATCATCATTCCGCTCTAAAGTTTACGCGAATCGGGGAACGTGTTCAAACATACGTTAATATAAATCACATCATGACGCCAACATTGTATTGTGTGCGTTTGTATACGCATTGAACTTTGCGTATTCAACGATTCTCCGTGAACGTGCGATTTCGTTGCGTGGAGTAATCAGCAAGGATCACAGGCACGGCCGATACAGAAAAGACACATAAATATTCGCCACGACTGCACCAGAGCACTCGAAGTGTTCCGATTGGAAGGAGATCATCGTAATTCTGATCGCGCCTGATAGGACAATGATCATGGCGCCAGTGCAACAGATTAAAGAATCTTCTTCGGCAAGTGAGCAATAAACCAGCTATTGGACAGAAGCTGGCCGACCTTTACTAACTATCGTTTCCCTGCGAACCATCATTACTGCTGTTGTTTCCGTTACCAGCAACCTTGACGGCACTATTCAAGGTTTTCTCGATACCTGGCCCGAACATCACCAGTGAACATCAGGTATTATTCAGCACCGTGACCAGATATACGTACATATTTTAGGAATTCTTTGATGACATTCCGTTTTGGTTCCGATTGTTAAAGGCAATGCTACAACCTTGTCGCCAACACATTTCACTCTATACGCCTTACATGCAGTAACCACCTATTAAGCGGTTTGTTTTGCGAAGCTTCGACAAACTCTTGTACGTGGTCAATGTTACCTCGTTCGACGGGCTACTTCGCTTTCATTAAATTCGTCGAAAAGGAGAGACGTCAATGAAGTGTATAAATGCGCACCGCCCTACAAGATGTTGTAACCTGCTTGAAGTAAATACGATTGAGCTATCCTTGCGCGAGCTATTTTACATGGATCGACAAGAGGGGATACGTTGGCGGATGCCAACGCCGCTAATGGCTCCACAGTATTGCTTCGAATCTATTGGCTATACAGGCTAGCACTCGCTGACATTTACAGCAAGGAGCAACGATCCGACGATCACTGATAGAAACCGCTGTCACGTCACAAGCAGGAGCTGGTGTATTGCGGTAGCTTGAATAGAATCGATGAAGTCAAAAACAGCAACAATTGAAGAAAACTGAAAAACCAGTTGGTACTCACGAAGCTTGTGTTCTGATAAGCAATATCTGTCAGTCAATTGATCGGCCTTTCAACTCGAGTTGGTCAGGCGACGAAATGGTGTACTGTCTGCTTTGGGACATCTGAAAGACTCTAAAAATGAATAGATTCGCTCGAGACGGCGTGCACAAGGACGTCACTGGACACTGTGAAATCAGCAAAAGCGTTGCTAAGGGACTTGGAGCTCAAGAGATACAGCAGCCCAATGGGGCAGCTTAGACGGGCCTTGACAGGCTTAAATACGTCTCTATATGACAATTTTGATGTAAATAGGATACAAAAGTGCTGCCATGGATCCTCGATCATTAAATGCAGGGAGTTGCAAGTACTAGGTTATTTGATGTAGGACCTAGAGCAAGCAGTTCATGTGATACGTGTACACATATGCCGAGGTAAGATGTGAACTAAATTCAGCGCAATTAATCTGATTTGTGTAAGGTAAGTTAGACAGCGCTAATTAAGTTCGTTACACGGAATTACATATTGTCGTAAAAGTATTGCTCATTAACTGTTGATATGTATGTGTGATAAGTAAATATGGACATGCATGAATTGAACGCGTCCCTGTTCGAGAAGAGTGAGCGGATTTTCTCTGATGTGAGATCTCACAAACTAAATCAACATCAGTAATAACAATGCACATCCATGTGCCTAATCAGTATTAATGATGCGTTGAATTAAATTCGGTCTAAAAATAATGTTATATATGGATAATTATAATACTATATTTATAAAACGTGTGTGTCCTTATAGGGTCGCAGCGTTGGCGCAGCAGCTTTCGGCGCAGTCTGGGTAAAAAATTTCATCACCAACAGAGTCACGAGCCTCATCACAGTCACAATCATAGTCATCAAAACCATAAGCATCATTATAACCATGGTGGCGAACGTCCCACAGGCGCGACTCTAGTGCTACCATCTGGGGCTAGCCTCGTCACAAACGGCGGCGCCCAGGCCAGCAGCAGCAGCAGCAGCGCCCACAGTAACAATCCCAGTTTTCAGCATCGAGCGAGCTTTTGCTTAGGGGAACAAAACAATCACTTCGGCGACTACAGTCATAAGCACTCGCATGCTCTGGGCGCCGCTCACCAGCGGAGACCTAGTCATATCACGGTATGTCTGTATAACCACTTAATTAAATAGAAAAATAATCCTACATACAATGCTGGCTTGTTCTTGAAAACTTCTTCAACCAAACACAGTAATAACTTGTCACTGATAAACGCAACCTAAAAAGCGAAACCCAACAAGTAGTAATATAGTGTTCCCGTAGGTAACGTGTGTGCTTGCTAATGTTGAGCACACGTTGTGGTCTAGGTTCGAACCCAGGCATAGGCCGAGAGTCAGTCGCGTGTCAGTCGAGACACCTTACGGCGATAGTGGACGTTAAACTTAACACTTGAAGGTAGTTACTAACAGACGAGTTTTAGTCGATTCATAATATAAGAGTCATATAAATATTAACAATATAGTAAAAGTAGAAATGTCTATCTTCGAAATCGTATGTTTGAATAACCACTTTTAATTTTAAAAATATGATCATAGAGAATAAATCCAATATTCAAGGTCGTAAACAATGAACCAACTACGGTCTAAAGGAAGTTAAGCCAGTTATGCACTAGCATTGGGAGAGCAATTACCATAGAACGTACGAGTATTTCGCAACCCCAAATTACTATGCAATAAAACTGCCAGCTGGGGAACCAACAGAGTCAATTAACATACGATTCACCGGTGAACTTACCTTCGTCCCTGATCCATCCGAAAAATCCACATAACTTCATTCAGCCCATTTATATCCACGCCCTCTGTCAGCGGTAGAGAATCAGCTTAAATGCGATGCCCCGATGTTTATAATTTTTGTTTGTAAACAACTAAATCATGTCAGGATTTGCCTGACATTCGCATCTCCGGCCCATTGCTAGGTGAGTTATTGGATAAGAAAATCATCCAGTTATGATTCAGGTCATGTGTATAAACTATCACTATCGATAATAGTCAGCGTGCTGTGGTCCTTGAAAAAAACATTTTGTTTTCCTTATAGGTATCCAGCTGTTTGAAAGCTCAACTTAGATTCCATCAGACGGCTGACTCAGAGTTATGTGGCGAAGTCTGTCTACGCTCGGGAGCTTAAACCCTCTGGGTGCTTGATCGAAAAGCTTATTTTTTCCTAAGTGGGGTTGAACCGCATGAAAACTGGATGTAATTTTATTAAATATCAAAAAATTCTGCCTAATGTCAACTAAAGCTATTTTGAAGTTAGCTGTGTTTCTTCTAGGTCGTACAAATCAAAGTTTCTTTACGGCGCAATCACACGGTATTATCGAAAAAGCCAAAAAAAAAAAAAAAAAAAAAACATGACAACAAGACACTAAAAAGGAGTGATTTTGAAATTTACATGTAATAGCTAAACAAAGGACATGATTGGAAGGTTGAAAACGTGTAGAAAAGAGTATTCTGATTGACACAACTCCGCATGGGAAAGGGTACTAAGAGAAGCAGGTGGAGGATATTAAAAAAAAAAAAAAAAAAAGCATTTATGACTAAGTTAAAATAAATATTTGATAGAACAGATAACATTTTTGTATCTATTAATCACGTAAGATATGAATGAGTTTAATTTCAAGTGGAAATTTCATTAATGAGCTTGTTCCGCGACGTCGAAGCAAGCGGGAATGCGTTTCCTGCTACGTTCGTTTTACGGAAATACAGAAAAAATCGATCATGTTTAGGGAAAATACGTAGTGAGTTCTGCTGCATCCCCTTAAGTCAGTTGAGCTTTCAACTGTTGGAGCCATATATGATAAAATTAGTGGGCAGTGGTCGAGGCGGAATGAAGTCTGGGGCCGAGCTTCACACACTCTGATCGACACTGCTTCGTGGACCCACTTGGGCGTGCACAGCATTAGGCCAACCCATTTCAAAAAAAGTATTGAGCTCAACTGAAAAAAATGAAATAATACCATCACAACTTTTACTATGCAAAGGAGTCGTTCAGTATCTAATTTTAATGAACTCATGTTGTGTTAGACGTCATAGGCTACATCATACAAAGTTTGACCCAGGTAGCAGCCTAATAGCTATGTACGGTTAAAGTATCGTTGATCGTATATTACAATGCACGTTAAATACGCGCCGTATCCATCTGTTTCATTACCGGTACTGAGGTTAGCGCCATAGATATTTGAGATCTAGCGCGTTTTCTTCTGGTTTATATTCTCTACTATATATGTCATGATCGATATCGCAAAGAGCTAGATTAATAGAAAATAAAAATGCAGAAGTAATTCTATGACTGCTTTCAGTAGTACTGTGATAATCGATCTTTTGTACTTTGTGCTTTCCTGTAATTGCAACGCATCGCTTGATTTTAACCTAACAGTTCAGTAGACCCAACTCATTCGTCTATGTGTTATATCTTGCGCTTAAAAATTGAGTCTTGATCACAATCTTATTACTTGGTCGTATTACTACTTTATGTATTGATAGTGCAATGGAGTAGTCTAAGCTCAGCCTCGAGAGAGGTGTTTGCCCGAACATATTCTAGTCCTTTTTACATCCTCTAGCTTCCTTTATCAGAGAGACATACTCTGTATAGATAATTCAGGGTTTCCGTTTGGATCCCCAGAGTAGATTTTGTTAGTGCGATTATCTATGCCTATGCCCAGAATATGAGAAGCGCGGTCTAGAATATGCCTACCGATATAAGGAAAAATGCAGCACTTTCGAACGATCATCTTAAAGCGCAATAACTCCAGTGTTGCCTCCTAGGCATGCAAGATAGATTTTAGATGAAATTTACAGAAACAAACGAATAACGGTATAAGGGTATAAGAAGGAGGTATTTATTTAGTTTCGGACACAGACAGCGCGTGGAGACTCAAAGCATAGTAGATATCGAACTGTGCACGCATATACAAGCTGAAAAACATGTCTGACTGGCAATTTTGCAAACAAATAGCATGGTGCCTCTACGATAGGCAACTGGGTTCAAATGTCAGCAAGCTAAACAGAAAACAACAACGACAATGTTCTAAGCATGGAAACTATCCGGGTAGTTCTGATGCCCTCGTATAGGACCAACCAAATATTTCGATGATGAAATGAAGAACGAAGGTCTTCAGGCGTAGCGTAACCTGAGATGACACCGTATTACGCTAGATTCGATCATAAAGCAACGATCTATTTTAACAGTACGCATTTACAGCCTAGCTCGCCGTAGATTTAGCGCGGAGCTGACCCCCGAACACGCCGTCATTTACATGTAACAACATCACAAGTGTAGCCAGCGTTGCATTGGTTCCTGTAAGGGTATGCGCGTCCAAATCGTACCTGAACGCTATTTCAGGCTTAAAAAAGGGGCGTAGCGCCTACCTTGTGCAAAAAACCTTTTTGCACATTGCTTCATATTACGGCCCCGAGTAGTTCCTTCTTGTCAGTTGCGTATCTTGTTATCACACGTGACGTATAAGAGAGAACAGCATGATTCCGAACTTTCAAATAGCTCTGAGAGCCTCGGAAGTTATTAGTTGCTATATCGTGTATGGTGTATTTGTTGGCTTTAATTAATAAATCGAGAAACGTCCATCAGTAAGGTACGTGTTAAGGTGTTACCATATCTGACAAAATGTTCATTTCACGTTTGCTAATCTTAAAATTTTAGCCTTTAGTCAACAAGGGGCCATGCTGTTTGTTAACTGTTCGTATTTTCAACCGCTGAAAGAGACTCGGAACTCTTATGGCTATTATTGTTCTGCCACGATACATAGAGCAACTCCAACTGTAATCGATCGCTTCTCTCATTTGAAACATATACGTCTGAGTCTATCGCAAAAGCTAGTTGGCCTATAGCCTATATCTGTCTCAAATCTTTGCCCACATATCATCGTTAATGGAGCGGTCGTGTAACGCTGAGCTAATGCTAGAAGCGACACTTTTTCCGGTACCATTCTTTGAAGGCAATATTTGCTAGTTTTGTCATTTGTCCTATACGAGGATTGTTGTGCGTTCAGTTATTATTTACAAAATTATAATATATAATAATCGATGACGATGAGAAAAGAAAAATTGATCTTTTCAACTATTTTTCACTTTATCCTTTAGACAAACACATTCGAACTAACGCTGGTCAATTCAAAGGTAATGGAGAGGCATCATATATATATATATATGGCACTTAAATTGGGATTTGCTCGTACGAACCACTTTAAAGCAAATCAAGCAAACGGAGATACCTTGACAAAATCTTTAACGTGCGCTAAAGGCGTCGCCTTTTTGATGGCCATATGATGTAATCATCATTAAGTGCGGCTACAACTTCCCTGTGGACTCCAAAACTCTTATATTATTCCCAAACAACTTCTTAATAGTAACAATGCGCCAGGCATTACTGATTAGCGTAACTATACTGCATACAAAATATTCCAACAAAATTAAAGTTTGGACTCGCAGCACGCCAAAGTGCAAGCGCTCAAAATAGTCCAAAAATACAAAAGGCGTGAAAAGTCTGTCAAGTGTTGGAGCTTATCTAACCGACCCAATTGATATTTTCCTCCCCAAAGAAGACCGTTAATTTCTATGTTAAAAATGGCCTTTTAACTAAGTTTGGTCATTTTCTGAGTCGTTTACACCCAGTGAAAAGTTCCCGCTAATTTTTCGAAAATCGCATAAAAACTGGCCATAACGTAAAACTACATTCGGGGCAAGTGGTCTTTCTAGTTTTGGGAGTTAGTCCAATACGAAGAGATTGACTAATAGCTTAAATTACGGAAGGGACGTGTTGCTTTTTACCATGGGGGAAAAACTTTTCCAAACTCAAAAGTGGCAAATGAACCCACGTCCGTTGCAATAAAATAGCTCGCCAAAATATATTCTAATTTACATATCGTATGTATATATTATTATTACCACTGTTATTATAGGAAACGAGCTCTCTGTGCATCCATCATCAGTTACCGCACCATCAGATCCAATGCAGCTTCATAATCCCACACGTCGGTGGGACCTCCACCAGGAACCCCTCTTCTCCAAAGAGGCAACCGCAAGCTCAACAACAGCAAAACAGCAGCGGCACAGAAGATCACTCGACCACACAGCTGGCAGGTTAATACTGCCGCTTTCCAGATAAGATCATCTACTATATATGTCCATACTACCTTGATGATATCTCGTACATAACATTTCGCCCAAGTGCACCCGATTGCTATACTATATACATAGTGAACCTTCGAGCCTACTGATCAAACAAGAACGTTGTCATGGTTACATGGAACGTTTCCTTACCGCCGTAGCATCGATGAATATTCTCTGATTTTCTTCTAATTGACAACAATAGAAATTGGCGAACTCTAATGATTATAACGGAATCACTCGAGTGTGCGTGCATATATCAGATATGATGCATGCAACCGTTGAGCATTGCTAGACCATATGTCTGCTTGGTTTATGTGAAGGTCCAAGGTTACCGGCTAGATAAGGATAGTTCCTAAATGTCACTTCGAAATCGAGCTTGACGTTGAGTTTTTACACTTTTACCAGGGGACCTAATATGCTAAACCAGCTAATTTGTATACATAATTCAAGCCTATGAACTTCTCCGCGGTAGATAGACAAGTTATTTGTTTAATTCGTATGACTACTGCGATGGCGAAGGACCTATAAGTCGTCCTTAAATTACCTAAGAAATAACATTTTCATTTGCGAAACTTACAGACCATTGGTGATCTATGTTTGAATCCCTACGTAGACAGACCTCGTCTCGTACTGGGAACCCGCCGTCTAATGTAATGCCTAGTAGCTCAAGTACCGGACGTAAAACACGGAAGACAGTTTTTAAACGACCTATGTTATTTTCGGGGTTTGCAATGTTTTTCAAACGAGTTGCAATTTAGTGTTGTCGAAACATGTGGGTTGCTCAAGAGCTAAATCGATATTGCTAATGTGATGTAGGCCGATAAAGGCAAGCAAGGCCAAGACAATATCACCAGAAATACATTTCGCGTAATAAGTATTTTTCGCGTCATTTTTGAAGCCCAGTATATAATCTGATTGGTTATTATTAGTATCAGCTAGAGTACATTTCGATTCAGTGTCTTTCCGTTTCCTAAGAAAATAAGCATTTCTGTATTTGACGTTCCGTACATAACTATTGAGTACACCGAGTTTTCAGTTGAATACGAGGAAAAGTCAATGTTATATTAATGGAACACCTCTGCGTGTAAATACGTACGGCACGTGGATAGGTGAATCGAAGTTGCGCGCTCTCGCTGTGTGATCTTAGTTATTTACAAATGTAATCGTGCGCGGCTTTGTCAAGCCCATCGTGTTTAGCGCGCTTTTTTAAACCACAAATCATTATTATAAGTAATTCCTGGCTTGCACCATACTGTTTGACCGTAGATACAATAATATCTAAAAAAACCGAAAGCGTTAAACTGACCAAGACTCGAATTGTGTCTGTCATCCTGCCGATTTTGAAAAGCAAAGCTAACTACACGGCTGCGCATTGCCGAATGAGAAGCAACGTGAGTTGAGGAAGGTGATCTTAAAGGTGCTGTTTTACCTAAATTCCTCGTTGGAGACCTATGAGGACTCCCTTTTGTTCTCTAACCTGCTAAGAAGACCTGGTAGACTCGGTTGGCCCTGATAGATCGGTAGATAGTAGTACTGCCCGAGTTGTCTCAAAAGATATAAGACTGCCATCCTTACGGAATTGTTCCGTAAATGTAATTAGCACGGAGGAGAAAGGCACGCGCAAAAACAACCCGGCCAAACCGTGAAACATCGTTTTGAAACTGCTGTACTCAACCGCCAGCTAGCGAAACTCTGTCATTTGTAAAGTTGTCTCTTTTCTTGGAAGATGGCTTAAAAAGCAGAAACTAGTCCTAACACTGTGACCCTTGCCTGTTTCATTATTCGATTCTAACTAACAAGTTAAGTTCGTCTGCTATAGCAGCAAACGTTCTACTGTCATCTAGCCAGAGATCGCAGATCACTGTGTTGGTCCCTCTCGGTAGCCCACTAAATTAAACTATAATCGAGATAGTCCTTTCGTAGTGAACGTCGACTGTGTCGTTCAAACGCCGGTCTACGGGTCGACTACGCGTAATGTGTCGCTGCAGCTTAGAAATAAAGGTGCCACACAGTTTTTCAAGCGAAAAAAGGCCGCTTGTTTGTGCAAAATAAAAATAACCTTTAAATAATGGCGCCATACTAACCTAGAATAAATGTAAAAAAAAGAGCCACATCTGTTCATATGGAGTACGAGTTGATAATGTATATGTAAATGTATATATAAAACAGCGCCGTTCGTCGTCCAGGGTATATACTGTTATTAATCCTAAATCGCTAATATCCGGAAGTCATTAGGCTTGAGCCATACATACGAGTGAAGGTTGGACAGTCGCACGTTAATTATACTTTTGTAGAGACATTAAATAGGGCGATGTTTGTACTCTTGTCGTGCGTTCGGCAAAACACCAATTAACGCCCAGAAGCAATTTTCTTTGAGCTGCAAACATACAAGCTTCTACGGTGTGTGTATTTACAGGCCCAGTTTCATATGTTCTCAAATGTATTTGAGAGCAGAAGACCGCCAATCCCTAGAAGCCAACGCATTGCTTGACCATAACTGTAGTAAACCGTCACCGGGTGTACAAACGGCGATGCAGTTTATATTGTAATTAAGTTTTTTTACAAGTATATAGAGGTCACGCAAATAAATATAGCAACACAGAGAACGTGTTTTTAGAAACTGATTCAATAGGGTTTTTGTTTACAGAAATTGACTATGTGCACTCGATCTAACGCGTGCGGTATTTGCTAACGTGGTCCCGGATGATGCTCCATTGTAATACCGCTGTTGCGCCATCCGCCCCACGGAGCCGTGCAGTTACTTACTGCCTCTGATGGGCGACCGTTTTTCTGTCAATTACCTATAGTTCTTTTAGTTGACATTTACTGAAGTAGAATCATGTTTGTCTATTTGTCTTGACGCAGCTAGTAACTTAAAGATCAGTGGACAAACGAATTGACACTTTCGAACGACTGACGAACATACCGAAATGGCCAGAGTGAACCGAGGGATTTATACAATGTATCTTTTTAGCCAGTTGCCAGGATATGATACTCTTGTAGAGCTCCAAATTGCAAATGCACAACCTCCCAATGCACCTGATCAGTGTTTCAACTATATTTTTGATCATCAGGTCCCACTGCGGTTAAGGCCATTTTTATCTAACCCTTTGCTCATGTATCGAGAGAAATTATGAGAAAAAACTCTCACTGACACCGATTGAGGACAATATGTTCTATTTTTGTATAGTAGCAGTATCTGCGAACGTGACAATATTTCATGTGGGCCAATCGAGATAGACAGCTAGAAGTATAACGACATTGACGTTAGTCAAACAATATGAACACAAAAACCAGTCTTCGCTGAAATATAACTAATGTTTGATTGGTTTTTTACACTGATACGAGTATATTCCATCGTTGCTGCGTTCCTTTCAGTCAAGATAAATCTAATGTATTCGTCTGCTTGCCAGTGCCGAATTAAAGGACGGGTCCTACCTCGAATCAACGTGTTCTCAGGCGCGTGCATCGTTGTCTGAGGCCGCAATCTTTCTGTATTGATCTAAACGGCAAAGAGGCCAAGTCAATTATCTAAATCGATGTATACAGCCTTTTAACATCTCGCACCTGCAAGCTTGGAAGAATTTCTCTTACATGTAAGAACTACATTACTATGGGCCTGGATAGTGGCAGATTTTGTGTAGCGGAGCGCCGTTCAGACTATCCGCTCACATGTGCAGATTGGCTCAACTATGTACGTTACACACGGAACAGCGTTGCTGTCCTGTCGAGCCTGCTATGATAGAACATGCCTGCACGACGTGTCTCGTTGCGCAATCTATGTATGTCTAGTAAAAATGGCTCTTTTCGAAAAACCAAAGACATGGAAAATATCGATGACGACATGTACGGAGTCGATGTACAACAAATAAATCAAATATTTTGTAAAAGCTAAACTAAAAAAGCTAGAGTTGATACAGTACGTTCCTGGGGCAAATAGCTTGGTTGTACAACAAATCGCCCTTTTCCTGCTAAAAAAATTTAGCGTCCATTGTCCCGTTAAGTTTTTTTAAGGAGTAGCATTTTATAAATTGCAACGTGGTCCACTTGGGTGTCGGACTTGACGAGACCCTGATTTTGTAATGAGTCCTCCTACGACATCATGATCTCTTCCGCAAATCGGGACAGACCTCTTAAGTTTCTATTTCGATGAATTATAAGAATTCTCGACACCGGTCAACGTTTACTAGTCAATCAAACCTCGGAAGAAAAAATTCATCTACGTACCTAGCGAAAGATCTCGGGCTTTAATGCTAAGAAGTCGCATAACCTTCCGGATGTTGCTGTGTGATATTTTGGATCCCATGGAGCCTTCCTTCACGGTTGCCAACAAGCTGCGAAGGTATTATATTATGAAAAAAGATCACGGAGATTGCTTGATATATACGTTCCCTCATAATACGATGATGAGTTACCTTAGACGAAAGCTAGTGCGGTAATAAATTGTTATCATATCAAAGTAACATGTATGGGCCGATATTCGTACGCAAAGCTATCTATAAAATTCGTTGAATGACGCAGTTGAAGTGATACAAGTGTTAATTTATAGGTTGGTACTTGTCAGGCTCAGCCTAAATATATAAGTTGCCAAGTTATGAGCAACGAACTCGGGAGAACTTCGTGATTTTTCATTATATCAAGCACAGTAGTAGGAAATGACGACATGCTTCCGATATGTCAAACATTTTTATTATTATAACACACATCAATAATATCGGGCAGACAAACGTTGAGAGCTACGCTAGTAGGACACCAAGGACGCGTATTTTGCATCGTCTATTTTAATGTCTTTACTAGCAGGAAGTTGTGCCGTATTCAAGGCCGAGAACCTGACCAGAGACTGAATATATTTTAACTGGTGGCCTGGCAAATTGTTCTTGACAGTTGCGTCGGCCGTGGCCTTTTCATGTATTATTATCGTAGACAGCGCTGATACGGCGAGCACCTTCCTTTCTATTCCGGGGCCATCGTCGGGCTGACTGTCCTTCCTGGAGCGGCTGAGTGAGCAAGTGACGCCGAATAGCTGGCAAGTTTTTCCTGTAGCAGGTTTTGCATGGAGTCCCAGTAGGCTGGTTAACTGCAGGACATCAAGAGGTTCGTTACGACGGAAAGATCATCCGTGTCCGAAGGGATTTAGGATAAAGAAAGCGTTCAGCGCCGCAACAGTGCTCGGGGCGTTCGTTATAAGCTACCGCTATTGCTGTCGAAATTAGCAATTATGAGCCAGTTAGTTGTCTAACTATCACGATCACGCTTACTTATTTGTATGTCGTGATTCTTAGCCACTCTGCAACACTTGGTACTCAACACAAAACACGAGGATAACACTACTTGAGGATTACAAAGGCTTCGCGGGTGAAAGCCACTGTCACGCACTTCATCGATAAATGACCATATCGGATAATATAGTGAATAAAATCCAGCAAGATACTCACGGATGACACCGATAAGATTGTTGTCGTCGACACTGAATCAAGTAAGTTTGCTAAGTATGCCGAAAATAGCGATGACTTTGGCTAAACTCGAGGCCTGTCAACGATGCCGGAAAACAGAAAGTGCCTTTGCAGCCTGGCTAAAGTGCTGAAGGCGTTGAATCAGGCTTTACGTCAACATAGGCAGGAAAACGAATTGAAGTGAATAGCACACCAGGTTCGGACGTTATATTGGCCATTGCTACAGGGGATCTTTCTTTGTAAAGACTTTCCTGACATGGTTCCCATAGTTGCCACGTGGATTGTCAACCCTGGCTATTTTCTTTTAGAGTTGAAGAAAGTAAGACCTAGACGTCTGCTGAAGACACTGCAAAGGCTCAGAAACTTTGCTGAAGAAAGGGATCTTCTGTCTGAGAATCGGAATGGCTTCCGAAAGCACAGATCGGTGCTGACAGCAATCGATAGGGTTCTCAGAAAAACTGAAAAGGTGAGGGAAAGCTAAATTGTTAAAAACTAACTGATGTTATTTTCATAATCCTACCTTTAATTAGCCTATCATTGTGGAGAGTGCTCACATGCTTGAAAGAAGGAAAAGGTTTTTAATGTTTAGTCTCTCTAGTCTGCTTGACTGTTTGTGAGATAGATTGGTGGTCAATAGGTAAAAAGTTTTTTCTACAACAGCAAGAGTTCCTCAATGGTCTGTCCTAGACATCCTCATGGCATAAGACGGAACGCTAGGATTAGATGATTTCTTTTGTGGAGGTAGAAACCATTGTCTATACAGGTGACCTCTGTACTATATATGGGCTATACATTGTATGGGCTATATTTGGCTCCTGCGAAGTCAGAGGTTATATTAATCATGAACAGGAAAAAATATTGGCTTTTTAGACTCACTTCGGGCAGGAAAATAATACACCTGGTCAAAACGACAAGACACTTTGGGATCCATTTAAAGCATGCAATAAGTGAAATGTATTACATCAGTAAAATTGTCGCAATGACGACCAGAGCCGTCATGGAAATTGCCTTGCCAGAATGCTGCTAAACAGCCGTAAACCACAGTAACGAGTTGATTACGCTTTTTAGAGCACCTATCTTTACCTGAACTTATGGGGTTACGGTTATGTAGCCACTTAAAAGTGCCTAGCAAATCCTTGCTGTTAGGGTTACCCAAGACTACCACACAATTAGTACAAACGCGGCTTTCACCGTGGCAGGTGCCGCTTCCTAAGATCTAAGAGTTAAAGAGGGGCGTGCTCCCGGGTGAGATCTGACTAATGACGCGGAAGGGAAAGTCTCGAGAATATGGCAAGAAGAATGGGAGCTGATACTTAGTTTTATGACGGGAGTGGCAGTAGGGGGCACCATCCCTAAGATAAAGTCTGGATGCACGATCAGGTGAAAGCTAGCTTACTATCTCATGCAGATCCTCTGGGATCACGAAGCTTTTCAAGGCTACCTTCACAAAACTGGTAAAGCCCCAGTGGGCATCTATGCACTCTGCACTACGGGCCCAGAAGATACACCACACTACAGTCTGCCGACTTGTATGGCACTTACCCGCATTAAAGAAGGACACATCGCGGGGGAGATAAGATTGTACCTAAGAAACGGCATGAGGGGTTTTATGCCTGTAAAATTACGACTTAATTAGAGCAACATGGCGTACGATGCTTCATCAAATTTGGAGGACACATCGGGTGGTCAAACTTTCATTCAGGGAGCTAGCTTATCTGTAGAGGTGGGAACCTGGTTAAGGTAATCCGCTGGCACTAGTCACTCCCTCCTATTAGCCTGTAGTACTGTCAAATGGGCTGATCTGGGCTGATTTGGAGTGAATCTTGAGAGGTTAATTAAGAGCTAGTGAATGGTGATTTCGACAGGAACGAGCCCAACGGGGAAGGTTGAGCCTCACACTCGGCTCACATAAGATAGGCGTTATGTTCTCGGGTAAATCTTCTATAAGAAGAAATAATAGAAGGCATTACTTTTACAGCGATTATAGACCTATTGCAAATGAGTGAGCAAGGGCAACCGCTAGCGAACTATTCGAAATAGCTGTTCGTTCCCCAATGAATGTAAGTGGTCATCGAGGGCCAGGACATCGGGCAGAATTAAATCGGGGCAACAAATGCCTGCGCTGGCAACAGAGATGACGCGTGTTTGAATTCTTGGCCGATGGTATGCTACACGCCAGACATACGTAGCCACAGTGAAACAGTGAGTGAAGAAGTCGTCCCAGCTAGCGAGCATGCCCCACCGGTGGTAACTCGTAAGTTGGGGGGTTTTACGAAAAGTCCATCAGCCTGGTTAAACGCACAATATGGACATTTCGCCCTTTTGCCATAAAAGCTGATCAAATTCAGGTAAAATCAGATAGTAAGTTGTCTGTATTTTACAGCATTTACGTCCCATTTAGTTTGGCAGTAGGGACCAAGGCTACCTTTTTTAAGCTGGACCACCGCCGTTTTGGTGAAAATTGCTGATAGCAACCCAGTGAATTGTCTAGACGTGCCATCAGGTTTAAGTAGTTGTCTAGTGTGATTGTTAAGCAGTCGAGATAAGCAGTAGAGAGCTTGAGTCGTTATAGTGGCTTCAATTTACTTTCAAATAAAGCTCTGGGCTTTGTTTGACATAGAAGACATGTTGAAGAGCGAATAGTAAATATTATGTAATGATTACGTATATAGAAGAAAACTACGTTGTGAAACATGCTGTTTTAACTTGGAATTTGCAAACAAAATCGGTGTTATAAATATAGTTCATTTTGCAATAATATTATTAATTTTACTAAGCACCAAATTTGAAATACCGATTCGCAGGACACGGCTACAGCAGATAAATGGCCTTTGTTGGCTAACGGAAACAATAGCCTGATCATATTCTATGCTTCCGTAATGAATTTAGTGCTTAACCCATTGGCACAGTCCACGCTTTATACTAAATTTCCGTCGAAGCATAACCAACGTACGAGTTGTTTGTATTAGAAGGTTAAACGTATGATTGCTTACAATATAATTCAGTAGACCGACCTTTGAATTTATTATATTTTTACGATCGGCGAGGAGCAGCGAATATCTGCAAGCTCCTGAGCTGATAGGTATTTTGAACGTGAAGTTTATAGAGCAACTTGAAGAAAAAATGCGATCTTCTCAGGACTGGCGAAGAACGAAATAGTTACTGACCGTGCTTGCTTTTTGATAACGCCATGGATTCCTCTTATATGAACAATGTCAGATATATAGATATTTAGTTCTAATATACGACTCCATATAATGGAATATTCGAATAGCTCTGCTATTCCTAAATCTTGACCGCTTCTTATGGTTGTGTCGGTGCGCTGTGCCGCGTTTGTGACCAAGGCCTTTAAGAACATACACCACCCAATGGATTCATGAAGAAATAATTTTCCACTACTTAAAATTCGTAACTTGAGCAATCTAGCAATTCAATATGGGCGTAGAAATAAAAAAAAAAGCACTTGTGAAGCATGAGGATTGATCTCTATTATATATATTCAATGGCAAAGTTTTCAATGCTGCAAAATCCGAGCTCGAGTAGAAAAACTCAACAAGAAAGGGGATAATCCGGTAACGTTGTCACTGTCGACGACGTGTTTTGACCGCAAAGTCGAGGAGAAAAGTGGCATCGACCATTGGCATTAGAAATGGGTCGAGGCAAAGTGAGGGCAATACGGGAAAATTTCGGAACCAGGTATTTCCTTCTCGCCTAATGTAATACATTTGGGCACAAACTCTTGCACTGAATACAAACAAGCGGAATCAAATGCTGCTACTCATCTCTCTAAATGACGGTCTATATTGTTTTTGAAATTGCCGGGTTAAAGCTGATCATTTTCATGCATGGGCCATATAAAGAGGCGGGTAGTCGTTGTGCCCGTAATTAATACGAAAACTACTAGACGTGTTGAAAAGTATTCTTAATTAATTAGGCTGTATTAATTCAATGATTTCTATACGATCATACGTCGGCACCAGCCAATAAAAAGGTCATCCAATAGATACATGTATATTGATCGCACAGTAGACCTATGCTGCTCACCCAGAGAAGCCCACACTTGGTCATCAGAGGAGCTGGATAGCGATTAAATAATAAACATGTTCATAAATTGTAGCGTTTTTATTACGTTAAAATACATTCAAATATTGAGTGGACTTGCTAACTTTTTAGACACGTCCGCAACGTATTATTTGTGTTTTTATTCGAAGTTTTAGATCCCCTAAAGAACGAATGATCTAATTCTAGTAGCAGAAACCGATTGTTTATAAAATAACATTTTCATACCTAATAACATAACTATGGCGATGGCTCTAAATAAGGAAGTAGCCAGATCATTCACTCCAGATACTGGCGTTGTCCTTGTATGCTTGCATTATATACACTTATCCGACAAAATGGTCCTTCCAAGAAGGTGACTGGAACGCGTCTACGCGTGCGATGTTTCTAAATATTGTATTATGTGTTTTTATATAAAAGTGAACATAACCACAATGAACGTAGCGTCTAGTTTTGAGACAGTTAGTATTGCAAGTACATTATGGCTAACGATGCTATAATACGATTACCTCTGCTCAATATGGCCACCGATTGGCGAATGGGAAATGGATCATTTTATGTAACACTATCTAACTGGAGGATCTAACTGGTCACAACTTCTTTCGATTTCCTAGTTTTCGGTTCGCACGAGTACATATTGCGTAAGTCTGGCTAGTTCTGTATACAGCTTTTGTTAAGGAAGGAGTCGGGTATTCATTGTTAGCCACACTGTGCCTGATACGATAGGTATTACGCATACAGGGGCACTTGTTTGGCAGCCTATGAGGCACTAAGTAACTAAATTGTATCCTCAAGTAAGGGTTGAGCCAGTTTTTCAAACTTCCGTATCATATATTGCCGTCAGCGACGTGCAAATTCATGTAAATAAAGACAGCTAATTTGTTACACCTCAAAAACTCGCTTATCCGGGAAAAACATAGAACGATCCTAAAGAATAACAACGATATTATACAAATGGAGCTGTAATACAAAAAACACATTGTATTTTTCATAAAGCAGGCAGCATTTGATCAACACATTTATCTGTACAAAATGGCATAGAAATAGGCCAAGAGCTATATATCCATGCATAGTGAACACCGCATGCAAGTGCCAGGAGAGCCTTATATAATTATACTGGGCTATTGTGTAGAGTGCATTTATTATAGTCCGTTGGGAACGTTAGGAAACCTTTCGGAGCGAATCAGGCCATGTCGGTAAAATCGACTGGTCGGGTTTCAAACATCGTCTGGAAATAAAAATTACCTCGTCTTTTATTTATATTTGCAAATGAAAGTCACTATTACGTTGGGCACGTATTTACATAGCAAAGTAGTAAAATAAGATGAGCTGAAAGTTACTTCCAAAACTTCAGATTTTGTTTAATTTTTAGTGGGATAACGTGATTTGCGAGAACTCGGTTATTGTTTTCCCTAAAAATACATTATTTGTTTAAATCACAACGACTTGACACTAAGCATCCGGCCACCGCTGGTCAACATTCTGTTTCTTACAATGTGCTTTAAACAAGTTAGTTAGAACCTTACCGTGTAACATCATTGTTACAGGAAGTTTCTCTCATTTTCTTTTGCGTTTCTTGGCATCTCTTTCCCTTATGTCCTGGTCAATTTATCAGGCGCGAGTTACTCATCGGAGGTAGGCGGCGCTCCCCCTCTTTCGCCACGACTGCCCTGGCATTTAGCGAAGGAGGCAACCGTGTTTGTTCCGCCCGGTCACCAGACCCCGATGAGCTTGCAGGGCCTGCAGAGACTCCATCACCACCATGTACACCATCGTGGGCCCGGGGAACTCCCCATCCACCACTTGCCCGATCAGTTTCACACACAGACCCAGAATACGATGCCGCCCAGCTCGGTGCCAGAAGGACTCCCGCATATCCATCTGGCCAACGCAGTTGTTCAGCAGCACTCCCCAGTCCAGGGGCAGGGGCAAATACAGACAACACCGTCAGGCAGCAGCAACAGCAACGACACTCACCAGGGACAGCAACAGCAACAACATCCGGATATCGACCGGATTTGCCTCTCGCGTCACCTGCAACAACAACAGCAGGGGTCCTTTGGCCTTCAGAAAGGCAGCGGTCAATTGGCTTACGAGGCTGGCGGCTCTTCTCGGAGCACGCACTCCATTCATTCTAGTTCGTCTCCGAGGTGAGCACAATAATAAGGGTGGTGGTAAAAATGAGGGTAGAATGATTAGGCATAATCGTATTAGTGGAGGACCTGTCTGTAATCTTGGAATTTTTTATACGTAGAATTAAGTACTATAGTATATTTTATTGTATTAGTGACAAGTTTTAAAGAAGAACTTGAACGTCTAGCATATTCACTGCGCTGACTGGAACACGAGTGTTTTGTTTTGTCGATTTCCGTGGCTAGTCCAAGCGATAGGCCTAGCCAATAGGCCGAGAAATAGTTCTGTAGAGGATACTTCACTGGTCAAAACATACATATTTTTTATCCTTTTCTAATAGATAATTAAAGGCAGAAGTTTAGAAGGCACAATTTAAGCGGATAGCTAAACATTGTGGGTAGTGCGTAAAGTGCACGATATCCAGCACCAATCTGTTGTCTGACGTTTATTATTGCATAAAATACAGCAGTCCGTCAAAGCCGTATCGCTCGTTGTAGTGATTAAATAGAAATAAAATCACTGTTGTCTACTACGTTTGGGCATCCGTAGAAAACACTCATTCCGCAGGGAAAAGAGAGGATGCATTGCTAACTAAATAAAATCTAAAAAAAAAATCATCTATGGTTGAAATTTGATTGGGAAATTCGCGAGAAATGCACGTGTTTCAAAAAGGAGATATTCTTAGCAAATGTGAAACACTGGAAAAAAATATTTGAAGACGACAATGTAGAAACTCAGTATAGCCGAACCTTTAAGATGACTTTGTAAATAGGTTCATAAACATTGAGCGTCACTCAGAATTCGTGCAGTGCATAAACGGCATTCTGAGCGACACTCAATGCTTAAGTTTTAGGACAACTGCTACTTGACTACTTAGATAAAATTCGCTCGATAAACAATACTTGTGTCTCAAAAGCTATTTTTTACCGTTTCGTCCTTCCAGACGATGTGGTCGATGCAGTAGTATCAGTTCATCCCGGGAATTGGCCTTCAAAATGGACACCATTTCTTCCAACCGCTCACACAGCACCTCCAACCCCAGCAGCCCCAGTCAATAAAGCAGGGTTACCCAGAATCGTTGACATCCTAACTTCTCTTTTGTTTTGCCTGTTCCAAAAAGACGGCCGTCTATTTGTTCAACAATGCAACATTCGGCAATGTGATACAAACTCGTCAAAAAGATATGACTAACCGCTATGGACATCACAGCGATATAGATCAGTTTTAAAGGCATGTATAAATAATAATCGAACCATCAAGTAACCTGAAAAAATGCTACTCGTAGCTCAATTTCGGGCTTCCGAGATGCGAGAAAAGCAAGGAGGGCGAGGGTAAAGGTAACACTTTCAGAGCAAAAATAACCGAACTCGAGTAGAAGGCAATGCTGACTGTGAAGCTATGACAAGAACAGATGTCCTCAGCGCAACAGGCCTCGGAAAGCGCATGAAAATCGGATCCGTCAATCGCTCTGGAATTGCTCGTATCAGATCTGTTCACCATGCAAGTCACCTGAGCACCTCTTGCTGTTAATGGAGAAACAAGAAATCGCCAACAAGGTCAAAGACAGAGTCGAAGAGCTCTAGTTCGACTAACCTCGATCTCAGACGAAGGTCTAAATCGACAGTCTACGCCACGCCCTAGACAATCTACAACCGCTCACTGTCACAATTCACGCTTGGCGTACCCGCCATAGTTACTTGCTGGTGACATACATCGAAAATATAAACACAAGCAAATGCAGCGTTGCATTATCGGTGCGTCGCATATAATTAGTTGCTAATTGTTGCGTCCTGTCTTGAGGCCCACAGCGCTGCAGAACCAAGATGAAGACCTAAGCCAATGGTGACGTGTCGATTAGTGTGCATTTCATGATGTGTGAAATACACAAATCAATGAACGAAATAACAACACATTGTGAGTGCTTACTACATAGATGCTATTTATTTCTATACGTAATTTACGATTCCTTGCAGTATCGGCAACAATTTCCCACAAACAAGATAACACCGGCAAACAAAAGCGAACATCGACCCCTCTGCCAGCATGTGTGTGTATGCAATATCACTATTAAATGATAGGGGGCGCTTCCACAATCATGGGCGCTTCCATAATCATGGGCGCAAAATTAATCAGTGTCCAACAAGGCACGGTATATGCAAAAATTGAGAAATTTCCTATATATGCTGTAGTAGCAGAAGTAGAACATATGATAAAATCCATTTTCTGCCACGTTAATCACGCAATGTTTGCTTAAATTCTCTTCTTTTGTGCCTAAACTAATAGAAGGAGCAAGACGATTAACTAGCTCCGACGGATCGCAAGTTTTCCTATTTTAGCTAAATCAGGAAACAACACTTTGCTACGGTCAAGTGTGCATCAGTAATAGTATCATTATGGTAAGAAGTATAGCGTCGAGCTGCAGCATATCTAGCTATATGAACATATGATCCTATATAAACCCCCAGCGAAAATATATAAGGCAATTATATTTTTAGACACCTATAAGGTAAATGCATGCAGCAGGATCTACTTTATATTTGAACACAAATTGCTAGCTATATACGACGGGTATCTTGCTATATATACAGGCGACGTTGTTACTAAGCAAGTGTACTATAGATATGACTATAGCCAAATCAAACTACACTTACTGCAAAATTCGTTCTCAGTTTTGAACTATTGTCGGCCATATTGGAATAATGATGTAGCATGATACAAGCGACATAAATAAAATGAAAAACGGTTATTACTTGATAACATGTTTACATACCCGACTAGGGTAACGCTGCTACTGCGAAGGGGAAGACGACGACGACGACGACGACGAAGAAGATTATGATGATGAGGATTACTAACTCTTATCATAAAAATGTTAGTAGTAATATGAAATTAACAATAAAAAAAATTAGTATAAAAATACTAGTAGTAATAACAACTACATAATTATTAATGCAGTTGTTTTTAACAACCATTCAAGTTGAAAGGCTGAAAGAGTTTAAGATCAGTGATAACAGAACGACGATGATCGACTATCATCTATAGCAGTGCGACGCTCGTCGTGCCAGAAGCTCTATTCGATAACCTAGGGCAGGCGAAATCTCTTTTGTAGTTCCACCTACGTATTTATCAAGTAAATGCTACATGCAGGACTGAAACATGTTGAACAGTTCTCTGATCCGAAGGATTCAATCAAAATAATTTACATGGACAGCGCTGATTCGTCGGCTGTGCCCGGAATTAATGCGCAGCTTCTGCGAGATACGACCGAAAAACGTTTTCTTGACGAATAGTTTTTTACTCGCAAAATATCATGGCTAATACGCCAACAGCCACTTGCTTATCAAGTTTTTATCTATTAGGCGTTTCCTTTTAAGTTCTTTGCTAAATTATGTCCATTGTGACAATAACGCGAACAATCACGCTCTGAATGGTACTCGATATAAATCCGAGGAAGAACTGTACCCGTTGCACAAATGGCTCTTCATCGAAAGCCGGAGAGGCGTTACATAGATCGGTCTACCGAGAGGCTTCTATCTGGCACAGATAACGTGCACCATTTTTCTCTAAGAAGTAGCAAGGATACACATGTGTTTTAGGTAAGAATTTAATGGGTACACCATTGGAGGACTCACTATTGCTAAGCTGTAACAAAACATTTAAAGGGTATGGCTATGGCTATGGTATCGAGGCTGCTATGCGAGGATTTATGTGAAAAATTAAAGTTCATGCGCAAGTTATGTTTAATCATTCATCCCATAAATTACCACAGAAGCTAGTTCTCAGCTCGCGTGTGGATAAACGACATGTGATGGGTGCCCTATATGGCTTCAGTATATGCACGTGATTACATTTTAAGGGAAGATGCCGGCGTGTGGATTTTAGGCCGCAGTAGAAGCTAAGACGGGAACTTGACGCAAGTTACATCCACTTGAATTGCCTGTATCAACCAAATAATCAAGCAGGATATCACCTGGGATGATGCCGCGGCTGTCACGTGCCATATTGAGAATAGGTATTCGAACAATCACGAGAACAAAGAAAAGACATTAATAGCACAACTTTCATCAGCTAATAATAAGAATAAAGCAGAAAGAAGATCAAAATCTTATTAAACTGCGTCTTCGTTTCCATAACTTTAGTTATGACCGGATGGAATAGAAATGTTAACATGTTGACGATGATAGACCACCGCCGCCTCTACGTATTGTGAGATAGGCGGCGGCGGCTTATCATCTCTCTCAAAGAGACAGAGATGTCATTTGGCTTACCGCAATTATAAGGTTATATATAGCAAGGTGGTAGGGGCAGATGTAGCCAGTCAAAACAGTTTCCGTACTTAGCCATTGGCAGCTATATACAAACTAGCTGATCAGATTGCTGACAGAGAAAAGGCTTAATAAAACGTCGTTACGTGAAATAACCGCTTGATCAGACACGCGACACTTGAAGAGCCTCAACAAACCAGTTTTTTTCGATCATTATCAATGATTAGGCCTTAGACATTTACGGACCAAGCAGTATGATTAGCCAAAATAAAAATTAGACTTAAAAGATCCAATCCATTATATGAAATAGTAGCTGATGAACGGCCATACATTATATATAAAGTTTGAATGTGTATAGAGTAACTTCCATTGGGAGATTTTAGCACGATTTCTCCGGTGAAAATACCGCGCTGTAACATGAACCTGTATGAGACCAATTGTATTTACGTTCAACCAGTATTTTAGCCGCTAGACCCATTTTCGGGTGGCCTTATTCGTTTGCTTAGAACAAATGCCCCATCCTAAATCACGTTAAATCGTCGCGGATGGTAAGACCTAACATGGGAAAACATATTGCGAATAAGGAAAGTAGTCAGATGCGAACATGGTTACACGAGTGGTGTGAGAATAGAGGAGGTCAGAACGGGAAAGCGTTCCGAAGTACCGTCGCGTGACTTACCATGTTCGTAAGTTACATTACGTAAGTGCTAGAGGTCAGCTAACGGCGGTCTCTAGTTCTATCATTTTCGAGGTATATCATTCATGTCAAATATTATTAGTGGACGAGATCTTAACGTAATTTTAGATAAATTATTATTATTATCGCTCTTCAACATCGCCTCAACTCAGTCAATACATAACCACCTACCGGCTAAACAAGGCGAGAATCTATACGCAGCCTTGCAACTGTAGTGCGTTTGCTATTACTCTAGAACACTCTACAATTTGCTTATTGCTCTAGGATGACACAATGCGATAATTAGATAATATCAATTATCACATATGTTTCCAATATTGACAACACTTGTTCTACCCGAAAAACAACGAAGAAAGAACGCATGATTCTTCACGATTACTTTTTTTTTTTATTTGATTGCGTTACATTAAATAGAACAGTCCTTCAAATGCGAGTACTACCGATTAGGTCAATTCATCTCAGTGTACAGTCTCTGCCAGCGACTCTGTGTTCAAGGCCTAGTCATTGTACCCAATGTTGTAAATCAGACCCTTGCTGCAAAAATCTAAAATAAATGGCACTATACGATAGGTTGAAGTGGTTTAACATTGGTCAGGCTATATTTTTGACAACGTTCAGATACTCGTAAAGATAATAGTTGAATCGATAGAATTGGCGCCTTAGTACGGTACTCAATTGTAGAACAGTCCAATGATGAGCATTTTTTCTATATTTTACATACACAGATACTCGGATTATTTGCGTGGTATTAATTGTCAGTAAACGAATGTTCTATGTGAACCTAACCTAATTTTGTGCCTGACGAGAAACGGCAAGCGAGAGTTTATCCAGGTAACAGTAAGCAGGTAACAGTATTCTCATGGTGGTCGTAATACGATTCTGATGACTGATGAAAACTGGCCATCTGAGGGACAAGGTTCTATTTAACATACGCTTTTTTTTTTGAGGAAAAGTAATTAGTAGAACGTGCTTAAGGCATCAATAAAAGCCCTGCTACACATGCCACATACAGCTCTCAAAACATCGTTCTCGATGATTTGAGCCCTACAACATATTCTCTCGTAGCCACCTTTGCGTCTCGGAAGGACATTGGTTTACGTTAGTATTTTCATTCTACTTGCTGAATAAAGGCCACGACCAACGCAAACCAACTGGCGGTGATTAGTTGGCCGAGATTCCGACTAATTAGGACAAAAACGCATTAAAATCAAGCAGTACGGACTAGGGGAGGGTCCTTAACAGCAGGTAGAATACTGAAAGCTCGTGCTGATATTTCTGCTCTCTGTCAACAAACATTTGCCTGAGCGGAACAAACGCGGCTTCCAGTTTCAGCACCTATAGTTCAGGTGCTTCGTAGAGTCGTGAGAGATGTGGCTTCAAAAGCGACGCCTACACGGCCAGTTATAACATGATTCCACCCTAGGATTTACTTGACTGGCGCAATGGCAGGGAGGCAGGGAGGGACGGACGGACGGACTTCTGGCCCATAACTATGGAGTCTCAGGCGCGTTTCTTAGCAAAGTCCCGGTGATTTCGGCTAAGCAATTTGAGTTCCTAATTTCAGATCACCATTGGGTTATGTTTCACCGCTTAGATTTCATCTCAGTCGCTTCGTTTCCATTGTGCCAGGGGGGCGATCTTACCGATAGCTCGAGTATCAACGCTGAGATATCTCGGTTTTTACAAAAACGGATTGCCATCAACTCGCTAACCACGCATAGGTTAATTTGATATTTGCACGTCTCGGACACCTGGATATATATACGTGCATGCAGCTATTCTCTCCAAGGGAAACAGCCGTCGATGGAAAATGGGTTGTAACA
Source organism: Varroa destructor (assembly GCF_002443255.2). Taxonomy (NCBI): domain Eukaryota; kingdom Metazoa; phylum Arthropoda; class Arachnida; order Mesostigmata; family Varroidae; genus Varroa; species Varroa destructor. Next base: position 20,895,041 of record NW_019211456.1, read on the forward strand.
CCGAAGTGATGATACTCGGAAGCATTTTGTTGTTGACATCAGAAACATCATTTCCTAGAAAAGCCAGTTTATTCGACTCGGTCAAGCTCTCAACTTAAAATATCGTTATTTTTAATACCACAGACTCGCTTGATAAATTTCGCTAGTTTTCCAAGCCTTGATCATGATTCGCAAGAGAAACTAACTTTTGGTAATAGTTACAGAGAGGTAGGATGCTAAGGAACTTGGCTCGTAGAAAACTAGACGAAGTGTGAGGCCAGTCTCATATCTCTGAGTGAAAAGCTCAGACGCCCACTCGTGGGCAGGCGATCGGCGTCTCGGAGTTGCGCCCTCATGGATTACTAATAAAGCATGCCACCATGCGTGAACCATACCTATTAATCTTTACGTTGACTGGCGCTGCTTAGAGCTATTACGACTAGCAGCAAGAATAAGTAAATATAGGTTGATAGGGTAAATATAGATAAACAACATTTAGATTTTATTTGAGCTGTTTATGATTATTTTGTAAGCAAGTTGGTATTTAGATATCGACGTTTTTCTAGGTAGTAATCGTTCGAAATTGAGGGATACTCAAAGGCGGGTTCTTTACAGCTAAAAGTACTGTACTAAACCGGAATTTCTAAATACTGCCAAAGATACATCCTTAGATTCCGCTACCACCTGCAAACCTACCAGCAGACAGAGCACTTAGAACTCATAGGCGAGCAAAAGGTGATATTAAGAATTTTTCGCTTGATTGTCAAAATTACAATCATATTAATTTATGGCATTCGAAACGTTCATGTGGTAAACGCGTCCGCCAGCGAACAGTGACGCTAATAACGATAGTTCGGTTACGTGGAGGGCATTGATCTGACGATAAACATTTGCCACTATTCGATCTACTGTTTTTTTTTTTTTATGTATATATATATATTTATAATACACTAGATTAAATAACTTTAGATGAGACATTTATAAAACGTGAGCATCTATTGCTGACATCTACCTAACATACGAAGTTGCTTTTCATATACCATAACACATGCTCGCTGCTGTAGATTGAGATAGGTCAAATTTGGGACACGAAAGCCTTATTGACCTAGTAATAAGATATTTATTAGTGTTAAAGGTTGCAGCTGTCTACTGAAAACGCTAACTAACCTGCTGACTAACAAGTCAGTGGAAATCGTAAGCATACAAAGGGCCAGTACGAGAAAATGTTTCCATTTTGCAAAAAGCACAGTTTGTCACAGATTCTACGTAGTGCTTTAAGATATGTTTAAATTTATTGAGGATAAACCGTTATGGATGCTGTTTACATAGATATATATACATTTAGTTTGTCGTTGGGTGAATTTTTGTTTCAAGTTACAATAGGCTTGAGAAGCCGCACAAGCTATACCACCGAAAACAGCAAAATGAAACATCTAACTACTTCTTTCCCGTAAAAAAATGTTTATTTATCAAATGGCACCTAACTGCCTAGTTCACTCACCTATCTACGCTTATATATTTTTAAGCTCACTATATAAATTATAAGGTTCATATTTTAGAAAACATCTATATTAAATTAAGCAAAGCTGATTGATATGCGCAAGCGTTTCGTAGCGTCCTCGCAATGCCATAATCTGTAACGGACACCTAAATAATTATATTGAAATTTACCTATATTTTATTTTGTTAACACCTGCACGCATCTATTAACAGCAAATTTATTAGACAAAGGAGTTAACAGGCAGCCTAAATCTAATTGACTTGAATGGAGGGACTTACAAAGTAAACCAGCTAATTCTAGCCACTGAAGGGATAAACAACAACCGCTAGGAAAAATCGTATAAGCTATTCGTATTTGGGCCCGTCTCTTTAGTCGTACTTGGGTCGACCAACAACCTGCCGGAACATGCGTCGGATGTGATCGAAGAAAGATGAGTCAGCCAACCATTTCGTAACGAGCCTCTTTCTTACATTGTGAGAACATATACAGCTGGGACGACACACATTTTGAGATAAGCTGTCCTGCAGAGAACCCGATCTGGAGGAACATGCCCCTTTCTGCACAATGCTTATAAGAGTGACATATGTTTGATATCATATGGTTACTAACGTGTCGCAAGAACGAGCGCGACTATTCAGCCAAAACAAGATATATGTACCCTATCCAAAAAGACGATCGCGAAAGGCCTTCTTACCCGAGATAAACAGCGTAAACAAGACAATACCTCAAGAATTCAAATACCAGAATAGCTAATCTGAATCTCTGTTCAATTTTGATAATTGCTCTTTGCCCTACTCTTCTAGATCGGTCTCTTGCAGGACCTCTATCATTCGCCTTATACGTACAAACAAAGCCACACGCAAAAACAAATGCTTATCCGTACATTCCTTGCATTACTTCCAGCTTGACGATTGATCCAAGATAAATAGACAGAAACCGCCTGCTCGTTTGACGTCGTCACCAAACGACAAACGCTCACCTCCCGCGAGTGTACACCTACTTCAGAATCCCTCCTCATTTCGCCCACTGGACCCAACTCAGTAGTTATAACACGCCGCTTCAATGACAAAGCTAGGCACCAAAACTTTCTACTTAGTGGAATTGTGCTAAAATGTCGTCGTTAAGGCGGTACCATGTGCTGTTTACGGTGCAGTAAGCGAAATAGGTATGCTCCCTAGATATTAACAGAACACAAAAGACGAAAAACCGCCGGCCCCATTAGCCTCATACACGTCATTTAAGACATTCATGTCTGTCTGATTCACTATACCCGCGTCACTTCGAGAATCGAGATATTAAAATGAGTTGTTTCGTCCTGGCATGTACACGCACCAATGTCACCGATCTCGAAGCGTGTCGCGTCCGCTGCAACACACATAGATATATCGCATTCTCTTCCCATCTGTTTCTCAGACGCGTTTCTCATAATAGTGGTGTTTTTCCTTGTAGTTTTGATGTCATACATATCTCATATAATGAGGCAGTTTGCGCCTCTCGGGAAAGAAGAAGTCTATCACCTCTTATCTTCGTGATTCACACCCAACAAAGAAATCCATAGGACACTGTGCTAATATACAGACATGAAAATGTGCTAAGTTAAGACTATGCTATAAATGACCCAGTCGGTAAAGCACTTTTGTCGTGGCCTGTTAAAAATCTTCCCAGTTTCCAAATGCTATCATTTTTTTTCTGACGTTTTCTGATAGACCAATCCGCACCGAAACTGCCAGCTTTAGAGAACAACTTGTGAACAGTACAGACGAAAAACCTAACTTTATATTTCTCAACCCGGTCAATGCATGGCCCAATAGTATATAATGAATTGTTAGAAAAGTATCAACCTTTTGCAAATCAATGTTGAAGCATGTATTTTTTTATAGTTTAATTTTACTTAAAACAATACGCGCCACTTTGATGACTTTTGGCTATTTTTCTAATAACGACACAATTCTCACAACCTTTCTGGTCTGTGGGAGACAAACTTTTGTAAGAGGTAACCTTTTGCATACTCCATAGAAGCCAAATTAACATCATGAACATAGTTCTGCAAACACTGACATACATAATAGTCCGATAATGCTAGATTGAAATTTCTTATCGAAGTTCTTTCGATCTTTGCCGTATAGCAGGAGACGCGTATGGTCGGTCACTGTCATAGTGCACAACATAGACTTTTCTGTTCACTATTTCCGGCTGATCTTTTTGCAATGACTTAATTGTTGACCGTAGAGCTTCGGATCAATCAGTTCGTCAGCCCATTACGCACGATTTTAACATCGCACGCTCCCATGCTGCTTGTCTCCCTAAAAATTGGGTCTTAATCAGTAACGGTGTGATCAGCCGAACTAAAGGGAAGAACAAGAACTGCTCTAAACGAAGAGCCGGGTAAGGAAGAGCAAGGAAAACATACAACCGAAGACAACAAAAATAGAACAACTTTATTCTTGTTTTCCTCTAAAATACTGCTACTGTTACCGGTGTAATTGGCTGCAAATCTTCGTCATCGCTTTACCACACTAGGACAAGTCTATATCAAAGACAAAGAAAGCCTGTTTCCCTTTCTACCTCTGTCGCGCACTTCCGTAGAAAAATACGTACTACTCCATTCGATATTTTTAAGACTAAAGAAAGGGCTAGTACACTATGAAACAGTATAGCGGGTAACAAGTGTATTGTACGCCAGCTTTTTTCCGCGTATTCGTTATTGAGGCGCTACCTATTAGCAACATTCATTCGCGACGTGGATGCCTTCGTTATTCCGCCTGCACCTCCCGGTGGGAAATGGTGCAATGGTATCTAGGACGATTTCGCTGTGAGTGTTTTACGGGAAGCTTTTGTGCCAGAACAGAGCAAAAGGAGAGATCGATTCGTCGAAACGGAGGACGGAGAGAGGACTCGAATCGGAGGAAAAAACTTGACTCGGTTAGCTCTTGGGCAATTCGTATTTAGACCTAAGAGTTAGCCACCTACTATTGATTTGTAGGTTGGCGCTATGTTATATCACCAGCTAAGCTTGCATTTACTTTCTTGCTTGTAAGGATAAACACTTCATATACACCCAGAATGTGCATAAACGTGAACCGTACGAGCAACACAAGTAAAAAAATTTTTAAAAAATGCTTGAGGATATTTAAAATTCTATTTATAGTGTCCTAAAACATCATTGTATGCACGTAACATTTTTGACTATCATTGATCTGAGTCAACACCTAAGGGTTCAATAAGGTCCGTATCGGTATATACCCTAGCAAAAATGCTTATGGACGTTTTCGCTTAATAGCTCAAGTGGCGATAAGCTTCGTCGTTATCAATTCTGCTTCAACGACATACTTCCATTTGTAAGTCATAATCAATCGATTATGATTCAGCTAGCATTTCACAAGTACTGTATATTGATCTAAGATATCTTGTGGAGACAGAATGAATCCTGTACTTTTTCCATTAAGACAGATATTCCTTTTCAGTTTTTCATGTCCTATTTTTATGAACCTACCTAGGGATGATGTTTTCATTTTTATTGATTGGCTCGACTATTGACGGTGCAACCCACGGCGATGCACAAGGGTCCCTGGGCTGTACGCAGTTTCTTAGGAAAGAAGTCGATAGACTGAATTATCCAATATGCACTTCGATTTGTTCAAGAATTTTCCTTGCGAAAAATGTTGTCATTTGTATGGACATATATATATCTATCTATCTATCTACACAACTTTATCATAAGAGCTTCGAAAAGCTGAGCAGTGGCGTAATACTGTTTTACTCGACGGGATTTGTGCTTAGAGGTCACAGCCCAGTGCTAAAAGGATGTTTACCTTATATAGATCTATAGCGTCTAAAATATTAGGCACATCACTTTCGTTGTGCTTCCCGTCAGGCAACAATGTGCGCAAATGGATATTTACACCGATTCACGACCCCGACATGGAACAGTTCCACACTGATGATGCCCGTTCCTATTTACGATACCGCGACTCGAAGTGGAATCGATTTGTTCCTTTCGGTATTAGCCGTATCTAGTATGTAAAAAAAAAAAGTATTCATTTAGGATCATCGCACAAACTCATACGACAGGCCTCGCTTGTCACCGATGAACAGTGGCATACGATAGGGTTCGTTGTGTCCGCAAAGAAACAAATCACCAAACGCCATGGTTGTCTTTCACGCCTGCTATGATTATATTTTGCCATATATCTCTTCTAGTGGGTCTTGTAGTTAGTTATCTTTAGCTGTACGCCATCTGAACAATTCCGGTACGCTGGACAGTTCTATAAAGGGCGCAAGGTCAGTGACTTTGTTATCATTACGCGAATGTCAAGTTGGTGCTTTTTCCCTACAAGACACCGAACTCATGACGCTATATGGAGTTTCGCATTTTACGATAGCTAATTCAATTTGTCTAAACTCTGATGTAGCAATTACCCCGCCTAGCTAGTGAGTTTACGATCCATATGCACTACAATTCAACGTATTTAACGTTTCTTTAAGTTGTATGTATTTCATTCGTGTGTGATAAAATTACGCTCGTCGTAGGGTTTAGGGCAGCTCAGTGATAACAGAGTCCGTTCAGGAAATGTTTAAACCTTCATTGAGGTGCACTCTAGCGTGTCAAAAAATAGCTTTCGACCTTATGATGACATTAATACTAACTGTATTACCAGCTATTAATCTTATATATATTTCCACGCTTGATCATATAACAGTAATATGGCTTAGATTTTATTATTAAGTTACATCACCGCATTGATTTTAGCAGATATTCCAGCAGTCCTTGTAAAATGAAGTCACTGATATCATTGAACAGCGTATATTTATAATCAATAATGGCCTCTTACTTGATTCAGTATAGTCTACTTCTACTTCAAGCATCATGGCGTCTGTCGAGAATAACCTATAGACGTACAACAGTTTCTACCTGTCCCGCGTTGGGTGCGGACGTGGAAAATTGTCGCTGATGTTGACGTTGTCATAGTTGTTGACACTTATCGAATCAGTGGAAGGGCTGTGCGGTACGAATGGTCACTATGATACTTCAGAGGGTTCAAGCAGACAGAGGAGCCAGCTTAAGAGCATCTGCAAGCTGTTACGACCCGGCCATGTTGCCGGTTCAGCTAGCTAGCTAGCTAGCTAGCTAGCTACGTAATCACAAAGACATCACTGCAACATGCTACCGAACCCTTTCAATAAAGAATTCGACAGTACATGAAGCCGGGTCGGGTGATCTACAGCGGTTTAGTTACCAGTTATTGTCTATATGTGTACGTATTTACGCAGATACTTTGTCTGTGAGCGGAAAAGACGCCCCGTTCGTGTGGCATCTTGAGTCATACATTCGCAAATGAGAAAATCTATTTTATATATTAGATATAAGAGAAAATATACTGTATTAAAATTAAGAAGCAATTTCTATTTTCATACGAATCGCTAGCCGGTAGTGATGCTCAATAATGCCAATTGGCTCGGCACAATGATTGTGACAAATTGGTCGAAAATAAAACTGAGATCAGATTAAGTGTTTAACTACAAACAGAAAAAATCTTCATTATTTTAGGTTAGGAACATAATTCTCATCAATTATTCTTTCAATTTGCCGCTTTGAATCTTTACGTTGAATACACTTGTCCGATGACCGAACTATTTTTAGGCCTTTGACGCGTCAGCGTTATTGCAGCCGCATACGTATTCCTCTCACTGATCGCGAAGGCACCCCGAGACATGCTGGTTTACTACCGGCATTTCCATAGAAGGAACAAAGACAAAATCTACATCTCTCGTCAACAACAACACCACCACCACCACCACCACCACCACCACCACCACCACGATAGGCGAGACGTATATTTAGCAATTCCTGTAACATTCATCTTGTGCTTACTACACGAGAACCGCCTCGATTCACGCCTTTATTAGCGGGTTGACGACATTAAACAAGTAGGGTCACCCGAGCTATAATTGCTTGAGAGCATATAAAAATCGTTATTGCTTTCCATGCTATAAATATTTAGTACGTATGGGTACACTATATTTGATGTATCGAAGGTCATAAACATGTTAGTTACGTACACTGTGTGTGTGCAATCGGTCTGAAGATGTCAAAAGAAATTTTCAGGAAATCGTTAGAAGAAATCTTTTTTTTTTTGAGGTATACCGACACGTATGATGTAGCTCATGTACAGCTATTGCACAAACACCATTTTTCATCATCGTCACGTATAGATAGCAAATCAGAGTAGCAAATAAAGACTTAGTACGCCAGTTAGAAAAAATCTGTGATCTTTTTAGTCTAGACAGCGCTCTGTGAAATGAATGAACCCAAACTATTTCGAGCAGATTCATAATCGGATCGGATAAGTATCACGATCAATTTACCGCAAGTCATGCTACATTCACACCTGAACGATTATAACTCGTTGTTTCAGCTGGCCGTTGTAGCTAACGGGTCTGAAAGGCCTTCGGTTTACGTTATGTTATGTTCAGATCTCACACAAGAACACAAAACGGCAGGGATATTGTATTGAATTTCTCGTATGGCGAAAAGAAAACAGTTTTTTTTTGTTTTTTTTTTTCCTACTACCTACCTTCGGCTTTCTGTGACCAGTACCCCATCTCTGGAGGAAACAACAACAACAACAACAACAACAAAAACTTATAAATCTCAGACATCTTTCTCATCAACAAGGGAGTGACCACTCTACCAAATCAGATCGTAATGTATTCAGATAACGGTAGGCCTCAAACTAACTAACGTTTGTATTGATCGAAAATAAATGAAGCCATCCAGCATCCTGCCGGGCAGCACGTATCAGTAGGCCCACAACTGGGCATACTGCGCACTATATATAGTAAGTTCGTGCTATTCGTCATGCATAGCACGATAACGCTACCGTTATCAAACATCATAACCTTGATTCTCAGTATTCGAGGATTACTACGAACACTACAGGTTTAGTCAAATATGCACATTTACCTGAAGGCCATCTTGTTAACGAAGAGTGGTTTACTCGACAGTGACTCATCGGTTGTCGGTCGTCACTTGTCGTCCTAACAACTCACAGATTCATAGGCATCTCATAGACCTGACTAATATGTAGAAACTGTAAGTTGGAATCAATGCAGAGTCGTTGCTTGTTCAAGCTGTAGAGCTGTTAATCTGCCGTGTTTAAGTGGAAGCTGAGCAACAGATCGGTGCTCAACTTCAACTGCTTTGGCCGTTCCAAATGCCCACCTATTTACGGAGAAGTGGGATGGCCCCACATTAACAAAGCACGGTGCTGTGTCTCCATACAGTTGGCCTTCCAAACCATCACACTGCCATATGAATAAGATAAACTCTATTCAGTTTTTTTTTTCTCGACTGAGCGCCGTTTGACTAACACTCGACTTTAGCCTACTTGTGAATACAATTTCATCAAATCGTGTAAATGAATTTAGGAATGGCCGCGCACTAGTTTCACGTTATGATAATGTACCGTAGGATACAATAGGATATATATCCTATTGTATCCTACAATATATATATATGGGTGGTATTTTTCTAGGTGGATGATTCCATCTCAGGTCATAAAGGTTACGTCGTATTTGTTCGAATACCTTTATTCGGGCATAAAAATATTTTACAATTTTATTATGATAAGAGTACGAATAAAGGTAGTAACAAAGTAAAAAGTAGGCCCATCAAAAAAATTTGTGCCCTTTACAATCAAGACGCCTTATCGAAAGAACCAGCCAGAAACTTTGGAACTTTCGATGTAAAACATGCTTCCCGTAGCTATCTAGCAGCTATGAAAAAAGTTGATGTATTCATTGAGAAAGTTGAGCATGACTCACCGTGATATCCCCAAAAAAAAAAACCCAAATATCACTACTAGACAGTTTTTAAGCTTTGTGGAAAAATTGGTTAAAAAAAAAATCGACAAATTGACGCAAACCCACTGAACCGTATTTCCATCTACGAAGTTTCACATAAATATAACGAAATCAAGTCAAAATTACCATGCTTTTAGAGCAATTGATCACGGATGATTACATCCGTCCGAGACATGGTAGGACAGAGCCCAGACTAACACCAAAAACGCCAGTTTAACTGGTCGAATTAGAAAAAAAAATCGTGCATAGAATATTAGTATTGATTCATTGTAATTGTTACCGGCCGACTTAGTTCGGACTTTGACCGTTAACGACTAGCAAGATCATAGCAAGCCATTAGTTAAAAACAATCGACCGAAACTGGTAAATAGAAAAGGATTGTTTTTTACCATGATAATGGCTGACTGTGTTTCATTTTTAGTTGAGGAAACCTGGCTATGAAGTTTTAGCGAATCCATCGCCTCGGTGTCTGCAGAACTTCCTTAATGGTCTTATTTTTGCAAGAAGCTGTCTTTTAGAGTGGTGGAGTTTTCGTATTACTGGAAAAATGGCAGAAGTCATCAGTTTATTTTATAATATTATAATTTTAATATATTGTTATTTCAAAATATAGAAAATATTTGTTTGACTTTTGACCAGCTAATATATTTACGATATGTATGTATGTATGTATGTAGAAGTGACCTGCACTCTGGACATATGAATAGAACTAAACACCGTATAGTAACAAATTCATTTCATAAAGCATTTGCCTGATAAAGGTGAGTGGCAAGGGCTAAATATTGTGTATCATGCACCGTTTAACTTCAGTAATGCGCTAGCATATGAGGAAGAAGCTAGTATAACTTCCTCGAGTCCTCAAAATAACTCTCAGGCGGAACTTATTCGGAGCTTCACACGACTATACTTGGCACCCGGCAAAAATATCAGTATTAATACTGACATTGTAGAGGCGTTTCATTTTTAGGCTCATCTGTAACTAAGAGCGATTGCTATCGGAAAAAAAACTACACGGTGAAGCTATGTACCCTATTTAGGTGCGCTCTGCGCTTTTGAATGAGGTATAATAGACAACTGGTCTAGTCGAGGCCCTTATTCGTTTTTATTACTATTAGTTCATAGCCTACTGATAGCCTTATTGGCAAATACAAGAGCACTTCAAAGGTAGAAACCGCATTATAGAGATCTAAAGTCGCTCTGTATGAAGTGAGATAGATCTTAAGCTTGTATGTCGCTGCTTTACAACGATGCAATATATCGCAACAAGGAGCATTGTAACACCGATGTCGTGTACTCGAATATTGCCACTCAGGCTGTCAGCAGGTAAGTGGTAGTGAGTCCTGGAAAAACCGAAAATTTCCCTAATATAAGTCTTATGTTCGAACTAAAGCGGCAAGGAGAACCCGTATTCTCCTTATTCGCATAAACCTTGCACTCTACGAATACACTAGTGGAGACACTGTAATTGCTACAGGAACACCACAGGAAGGAAAGTTTCAACTACGACGTTTTCTGAAAATCTTTCCGAAGGTGAGTGACTCAGCTGTTACTTCCAAGGTGAAACAAGGGTCTATGCGTATTTTTCTCTAAGCTGAAGCCGTTGCAGATACAATTGAATGACGTAAACTGAATATCGAAATAAGTATCAGTCTGTTTCTATATTCTGAAAATCAGGGATCTTTTTCGGATCGTTAATAAATGGGCGTATCTATAGCCCACAGGCAATAGATTCTACTGAATAGACCGGCAACGATAGATATGCCCCTACACGGTTTCTTAGGTCTATGCCTCAGTAGGCTTCTCTATTGTTTTAGCACATAATAAACACATTCTACGACGTTATTGGTAGCCAGCCAGCCAGCCAGCCAGTACAAGTACCAGCGCGCTAATTGTTTCATTTTCACAATAGTTAGCTATCCTTTATGAAGTGTTTCTAAAACCTGGAAATGGAATATTTTTTCTTCGAGACAAAGTGCATCCATATTATTCAGTATTTCATCACTATGCTAGTTAGGGTTACATAGCTTTTTAACGTTACAGGAAAAGCTGAAATATGTTTAAATAGTACTTTGTTAACGTCTGTATTACACTGTACCATTTATTTTTGAGTAATGTTTGGCGAAAGGTCAGTTTTATGTAAATCGGTAGTCTTGCGATACTCGAGCCGAATTTTTTGCGTGAAAAAATTGTGCGAAACTTACGTTTGAAGTTCGACGTGTTAGGGCAACTCTATTTGCTGCATACAAAATAAGTGAAGTGTAATTTTGAGGGGCTAAGCTTTTTCCATGTTCGTTCACTTTTAATGGTCAAATTCGATTGGATATTCTGTCGATAGAACACGACAACTTAAAAATAAAGTTGTCGTGTTCTATCGACAGAATCGTACCTAGATGTTTTTCACTACCGGTCCCGATCATACTACGTCTATGTTTCAAGTTTTAGGCCCGGTATCACGGTGGAACATTTATCAGAGGACTGGTTCCTAGCGCGAAACGAGTGTCTATGCCTGGATCCGACCCTAAACCACAACGCGTTCCTGAGGCTGGCAAGCATGGTAGCGTTTATAATATTTGTGATCAAATTTGTTTGCTTATGTTGATCTTTGTTGCGTCTTCCGGGAGTTCTTCGTGTTGATTCATGAAAATACGCTTGAGCCTAAAAGCCAACAACCGTATCTTGGAATGATTTTTCATTGTTACCTATTTTTTGGTGAAGGTCAACCTCGGGTCTCGGTACAGGCCTTTACCATGTCCTCTAAAGCTTTCGTGAGCTGCTCTAGATGCTGAAGAGTCATCTCAAAGTTTTCTTCCCGACGTCTTATCACAAGCGTTCATACGTCAGCAGCATTTTGGTTTGACCAGACAGCACTCACGGAAGACATTTTAGATTTGTCGAGTTCTATACCCTTAATGTCAGCTGTCTCACATCTGTAATTAATTTGCGCGCTATAGTAATCGAATGTCAGGTTTTGACCTCGGTTACTTCGGCATTGGATATCACTAGGATAACGTGTGAATAGATGTCCGAAGACTCATTTCAGTGTTTCAGTTATTTGTTCGTAATCGGTTTCCGAGGCTTCCTGTCGAAGCAAATGGACATTGACTATTCGAAAGACTGCGGTTTCTTGTTTTGAAACTGCTAACCCTGCTCTTGCTTGGGTATCTAAGTTTCCTGCCTTGATGTTGAGTATATCGAACGCTGGCACCATGCACCAAAAGGACTACCTGGATTACAAAAGGTGACCTGTTGACGAGAGCGATCGTCGCGACCTCATCATTTCTAAAGACTAAATTGTAATGTAGCTACAATTTGATGAGCAAAATTTCTAACTGCTAAGTAAATGGTATCGCGCTAATTTTCACTGTCGTATTAGTACGGCTTGTAGGTTGCTCTACGTCTGTTACGTAACCTGATTCAAGACAGGCTGCATAGCTTCAGAGTAGAGTTCAAGATCCATTTTGCTGCTATTCGTTACTCCGTCGATTACGTTTCGTAGCCGCACACAATTATGGGACCTATGTTTACCTCGCTTTTTCGACCTGTGCACCTTTATTATGTCATACTGAAATACTTATACAAATATTCTAACAATCTCTGAATTGCGTTTCGAGACTTCATAGGCTTGAATAGCATACAAATGGCAGAAGGTCATGGATTACAATGGCGCACATTTTGATTGAAAGTAAGGGTTACGCTTATGAAAAAGCTAGCCATGATCCCGCACTTCAAATTGCCTGTCCTCAAAAATATGTACGTTGGAGACTTGTGTCATAAAAGTGTGTGTGCGGTGTAAGGTAACCATGCAGTTGAATCTAGATGGGTAAATACTCATCGGGTCAAAGTAGAATGAAGAAAATATATACAATAGGTTAGTTACTTTTATCTCAACCACGCTAAGCGTTGGCTAATGTAGATGTGCAGAAATTCAATATCTGCCGATTTGGGTTTCGTCTAGACTATTTAGATCGTCAGCTATACGGCTCGGAATTTATATATA